>NW_026938219.1:0-11546 GCF_032062105.1 Saccostrea cuccullata
ATTACGGTAAACAACACTTCATGATCATAAAAAGGAAATAAAGTACTGTAATATACAAGATGTTAAATTCAGTTTGTTTTATTTTGTTTAGAACCAAGACTCACGTCAGCTGACACAACTAAAGACCTGGTTATTGGACATGCAGCCCACACAGTAAGTCTGAGATTTCCCCGTCTTATAAGTAGAAGTATTAATTTACGTTCACTGTGTTTTTCTAGTAAGCCAACTCTAAAACTGATTTAAGGTAATTCCACCCTCCAATGATGTCATAGGTTTTTGCAAAAACTGTTATTAGTTTAAATTTATACCTAATAAAACAATATCTCTTGGAAGAATGCTTTACAATAGGTGTAATAATAAATATTGTAAAGTTAAAAGATTTTAAAAATGCATTTTTTCTATATTTAATCAATTATTCAATATTTAAAAAATGTTGACAAGGGCAATAACTCCTTCTAAGGTCTTTTCATTCAGGCATTTGCTTTATTGTAAAATAGTTTCCCTGGTATTCACAATTTAAAAGTATCTTTTAAGTAGGAAGTATTTAAGGACACTCAGCATCAGAATTATGCATTTTAACCAGTTTGTTTATTTATGTTTTGCATCTTAAATAATATGGTGACCTATACATTTTTTGCAATAATTGGAAAGTTTAAAGTATATAAAAAGAAAATAAATGCAGTTTTTGTAATTTGAACCTATGAAATTTTGAGTGTGGAAACACCTTAAAAACCATTTTTGTGTATACTGATGCATAGAATATACATGGAGAAATCTGCGCTAACGTGACGTCACAATTAGTCTACAGCGACGTTAATAAAAGTATAACAATATAGGGCAGCGAGAAATTCAAATAAAGTATACTTTTGGTGCCTCCAAACATGTAAAATGTAAATGTAAGGAATGTTTATAAGTTTAGTAAGAATCATTGGTGTGTGAGTCACACAGACTTGCACGTAGGCATAATTTTAATTAAGCGCTAGTGCACTCAGGGTTTCAGATTGGCGTCGGCCATCGGCCATTCGCCGATAAAAATTCAAAATGGCAGGAAAAAATCAAATTTACCTACCAAAATGGCCTATAAGTTTAACATTGAACGGACATAATGGCCGATTATTTTCTGTATGTAAAGGCCAGTCGTATAGTTTCCCGCATTCAGATCCGATTGTTTCTTTTACTAGTCTACTTTCTGCAACTGCAGATTCAATCAGCCATAGGTATTTGGGTATTAGATCTTGACAAAAATACTCTAATTTTATTTCCAAATCCTTGTGCAAAGAGCATTAAAGTAGTGATGAGTGTTTCAAACATCGAATGAATCCATGCCATGTTGATACTTTTACCGCCATGATTGAATATGGGGTCTGACTAATTGCAGGAAACGGACAATATTCCAAGGTTTTACTATACAAAGGAAAACATTTTTAGCTCACCTCAACGAAGTTGGGGGGAGCTTATGTGATACCCTCGGCGTCGGCGTCGGCGTTGGCGTCCCAGGTTAAGGTTAAGTTTTTTGGAGCAGTTTTCTTTTTAATTACTTCTGTGTCCTATATTGATTAGACATGCATGGAAGATGGTTTTAGTGTGTTTTATTGTACCAGACAAAGTTTCAGATGCTGCAATTTCAGCAAAGGAATTACCAGGTTAATGTTTTTGGAGCAGGTTAACATTTTTGGTGCAGTTTTTGGTGCAGGTTTCATTTCCAAGTAACTATAAGCCCTATGTTGACCAAACTTGCATGGATGATACATCTAAGGATGCATACTACCGGGTTTGCTTCGGATGCTGAATCTGACCTACATTTTCCGGTTGAGTGAACAGGTTAAAGTTTTTGGTATAGGTTTCATTTCCAAGCAACTATAAGCCCTATGTTGACCAAACTTGCATGGATGATACATCTAACGATGCATACTACCTGGCTTGCTTCAGATGCTGAATCTGACCTACATTTTCCGGTTGAGTGAACAGGTTAATGTTTTTGGTGCAGGTTTCATTTATAAGTAACTATAAGCCCTATGTTGACCAAACTTGCATGGATGATACATCTAAGGATGCATACTACCTGGCTTGCTTCAGATGCTGAATCTGACCTCATTTTCTGGTTGAGTGAACAGGTTAAAGTTTTTGGTGTAGGTTTCATTTCCAAGTAACTATAAGCCCTATGTTGACCAAACTTGCATGGATGATACATCTAAGGATACATACTACCGGGCTTGCTTCAGATGCTGAATCTGACGTACATTTTCCAGTTTAGCGAACAGGTTAATGTTTTTCGTGCAGGTTTCATTTCAAAGTAACTATAAGCCCTTTTACCAATCTTGCATGGATGATACATCTAACGATGCATACTACCTGGCTTGCTTCAGATGCTGAATCTGACCTACATTTTCCAGTTGAGCGAACAGGTTAATGTTTTTGGTGCAGGTTTCATTTGCAAGTAACTTTAAGCCCTATGTTGACCAAACTTGCATGGATGATATATCTAAGGATGCATACTTCCAGGCTTGCTTAGGATGCTGAATCTGACCTACTTTTTGTGGATGAGTGAAAATGTTTGTTTTGATGCATGTTTCATTTCCAATAAACTATGAGCCCTATAATGAGCAAACTTGCATGGATGATACATCTAAGGATGCACACTAATGGACTTGCTTCGGATGCTGAATTGGACATACATTTTTCAGATAATAGACAAGGTAAAAGTTATGGTTGCAGGTCTATTACCAAAAACTATAAGGTTTATATAACATTGTATAAACCAAATTTGCACAAATGCTGCATCAAGAGATGAAAACTCTCAAATTTGCTTCAGATGCTGGATTTTCATTACATTTTTATGAAGATGAAGCAGTTTAAATTTTTTATGTAGGTCTATTTCAAAGTATCAGATCAAAATTGCTTTTAAAAATATTTTCATTTTTGGAATGTATACTTTTTGTTGGTTAATTGTGTGACTTTGCCTTACTTAAAGACAACATTCGTTGAGGTTAGCTCTGTAATCTCTGATTACCTATGTTTAGTATAGGCAATCTGTAAACGTAATTTTACATATAATCAGAAATTTAAGTCTAATTTCTGGAGAACTATTTTTAAAACTTGTAATCCCAAGAAATATAAATACAAGTACATGCAATAAAAGGTGGGACTAATACAAGTAAAATACCCATTGAATGGAACTTAATAAATTTAAAACAATTCCTATTCTGTCTCAATATAATGATTTTGATTAAAAGAAACAAAATATTATTTTCCACTTTATTAAAAGGAAAATTAATAAACATTTTTGAATATCTTATGTTACAGTAATTAATTGATTTTTTTGTAAATGTTTGACAGAAATCTGAGTAAATTGAACTTTTCTATTGGCCTATAATTTTAGAAAGTTTAGGACAGAATGGCCTATAACTTTTCTGGTAAATATGCCAAATGTCCTATAGTTACTTATTTCAATCTGAAACCCTGGCACTTCATGAAATATGCTTGTTACAAGTCTGTGTGATTCACACACCAATAACTCACATAAAAGTTAAAACATTCCTTAAATACACCCACTCCAAAGAGGGGTGTATACTGTTTTACCCTTGTTTATCTGTCTGTCTGTGTCTGAAAAATTTTCGCAGTTTTCTCAGCAACTTCTCATTGCAGATGCCTCTTGTTCAAACACGCTGACTTTTCTCTTTTTTATACGCCCGTCTTAAGACGGGACGTATTATGTTATAGGCTTCGTGTCCGTCCGTCTGACCGTCCGTCTGTCCGTCTGTTAGCTTTTCTCGTGTCCAGCTCATAACTTTAATACTATAAGGCCTAGAGTTATCAAACTTTGTCAGCTGATACATCTTGGGTAGAAGGTGTGTCGCACACAAAAATTATTTCGCTCTGACCTATAATTATAAAGTTATAGCCAAATATGGAAAAATCCTGTCCGGTCCATAACTAGAAAACTATTAGACCTAGAATCATCAAACTTGGCCAGTTTATGCATCTTAGGTAGAAGGTGTGTCGCGACCTATTTTAAGGTCACTGTGACCTTTAATTTGAAAGGAATTTAAAAAAAAAAATGTCTTTTTTTTCTATTCATTTACACATTCAAAAAATGTAAAACTATTGCACTAACCTTATTAGAAAAATGTTAAATCAAGAAAATACTTATTTTTTTAGCATAAACTTGACAGCAATCTAAACAAATATAATGTAGGTTAGAGAAATTCCACCACTCCCATGAGTCTAATTATCTAGCACTGGTCAAGAAGAATTTTGATAACAGATAATTGCATGTCAAATTAGAGAGGAAAATTAATGAGTTTAGTGTGAGGTGTAGCTGTTAGAGCATCGGTGCTATCTATATCCCTTGAGTATTGGGCCAAATGGGTAAGCCTGTTGGATTAAAAATAGATCTTGTTGGCTAGCCAAAGGTTTAAAATGAATTTGATGAGAAGTTATTAAAACTAATTTGATATTGCATATGCAACTATTTTGATATTACATAATATTATGAACTTAAAAATTAATTTTATGGGGGTAGGGGTGGAATCTGCATGTCCATATGAATTGCATATTAACAATTAACTGTCTGACATTAAATCTAAAAAAAAATCATAGAGGTTTTATATATTTTAAAAATGTTTATGGTAGTTGTGCAGATCCAATAATCTTTTGGGAGTAATGAGTAGACAAGCATCCAGTTAAAGATTAATTAATGTGTTCAATGTAGGAAGGCTAGCTGCATGTCTCTTTCATTTCTTAAGAGCATGATTTTATCTGTATCCTTCAGGAATCAGACAGAAGAACTGTTGGTCAGTTTATATTTGATGGCCAGCCTTTTATTTCCAAAATTAATTAAGTATAGATTAAATTGTGAAGACTAATTTGATATTGTTTAATATGATAGGCATTTGGCAAGGTATAGAAATCTATGAATGATGCAATATTTGTTATAATTAATTAATGCCTACACCACAGGGGATGGATAAACAATTTTTTTAAGGTGTGTAAAAATCATTGAAATCTTAAAATCAAGATTGACATGATTTTCCTGTACTTTTAACTGTTTAAGAAACATTGTAATTGTAATTTTTTGACGGGCGTATCATGCTGTGGCGTGGCATTTTATTTCAGACAAGGTGTTGTGTTTCTTGGTACAGGTGTAAATATGGATGACACCTGACTGTACACTTTGGATTAGGTAAGATAGACTTTATTAAGGAATATTATATATTATATAACTTTGTGAAATCCAGTAATCTGATTGGTTAATACGAAGTAATTATTTTATAATAACGAGCGCAGAAAGTGAATAATGGGACCCACGGTCAATATACTCTATGTATCTTCAGTCAATATTTGTCACCGTGGGTCATTATTTAAACCGTTTGACAGTATACCATGGTTTATGTCTCCACGGTTCGGTTCACGATACATGAAACTATCACGGTTCGGTTCAATCTGTCCGTAATTATCTGAATCATCCGTTTTGGTTACTTGTTTACAATATCAAAATGGCTGCTGCACGAAACATGAGGTCAATTAAAGTGCAGGATTGGCAGTTAAACTTGTTTCCAGCCCCATATTTAAGGGGTCAAAGGATGTTATCACTTTTCCAGTGTTAGTGTAATGAACATTTGATAATTTTTTTAGTTTAAAGTATATGATGACAAACGTCTGTCTTTTTAACCCAATATGTCACATATCATGATACGTAGTGTATCGTAAACTGAATACCATGATACGTATTGTGACATGGGGTAGGCGTATTGTTGCACCCCTAGTCATTATAAATGCATATTGACCTACATTGAGTCCATATTTGTATATTAATCATGAATTCATTAAAACTAAGTTTTGAAAAACAGGGATATAGCAAATTAACCGATATAGCGAGGTTATGTTAGATCCCCAGCTATATTAATTTAACAAATTTCTTATATGGATATAATGTAATACAGATATACCCAAGTGATTTCATACATGAAGGTCCCATTGACTTCATAATAACCATCATCATGTTTTATCGTGCAGAAATTGCTCAAAGTGGTTTAACAAAAATGATATAAACCAGACATTCAGTGTTCCAAGTTGTATCTAAAATGGTTGCATTTGCATCCACAATTAAGCAATGTTATATGCTAATGCTAATTGTTAATGCTATATGATAGTCTACAGGATGGGTTGTGTTCACCCATAGTGATGGTTCTAAGAACTGATATGGTTTCTTCAGCCATTGTTTGGACATAGTAATAAAGGACATCATATACATGTACATAAATGAATGTTGTTCCTTACAATTGATCTCATCACAGTTAGAGTACCATGTAATGTTACTACATGCATCAATCCTATCATATAACAACTTAACCATGTTTACGACAAATTCTCTCTGATGATAAGATTCTGATCATTTTTATAAAAATTATTTTACAGGAGGTTTTCAAATACACGTGATACTTAAGAAATGAATTTAATTTTTGAAGATTCTTGAGGTTATGAACTACGGTGCTTCACGCTGGCATATTTCTGCGCTTCATGATAAATATGCCGGTGTGAAGCGTTGTAGTTCATATACCTCATGAATCTTCAAAAAATTATATTCATTTCTTATATTCAGATTAATTTTATGATGACTTGTCATAAATTTACGCAGTTTAACTGTCATTTTTAAAACAAACGTGTGCACTATATTTTTGGACTTTTGACGACAAGAGCAGTATTATGACGTAACAATGAAGATATTCATGCTTATTCGTGATATAAACCTAATGTAGTTCATGAGAAAATATACGGCAACTTTATTTTGTAAAGAATCATAAGGGAAAATTATTGGAAATGTAAATATAACTAATTAAAAAGCATTGATATACTGCGTAGTGGCTTTTAAGTTGTATTGTAGTGTGTCATATAGGACCTGGTTTTATTTGATCAATACACAGCCCTAATATCAACACATGTATTTTATTTTCTTCACTTGTCTGTTCTCCCCCTGAGCAACAAACAGATTGTCATTTGTATCTATACACATTCCATGGGGTGCACTCAGTCCACATTCTATGTAACGGAGGAACTGTCCATCCTGGTCTATGATGTGGACACACTTATTATTAAAATCAGCTGTAAGGATGTGACTCTGACTGTCTGTGGTGATTCCTACTGGACTGAATGGTTGCTTCTTTGGAGCAGGAGTATGTCCAGTGTACCTGAATCTCAGTTTCCCGGCCTGATTGACTACCACTACTGCTTTAGCTCCACCATCAGACACACAGATATCCAGGTTCCTGTTCTCAGTAATGTAGTATGTGTTATAACTATAAGATGAATAGAGAGGTTTACCTTTATCATCAAACTGAATGGTTTGTTTCTCTGTGGAGCCAGAGTAACAGACAACTTTTGTTTGTTTTTCATCATCACTGATCATAATAACCAGGAGGTCACCAGAGGAGGTACTACAGACACCGTAAGGTTTCCAGTTCTGTAGTCTGATCACCTCCTCTATCTTCTCATTCTTCACAATGTTCACAGTTCTATCATTGTAATCAGTATAAACTAGATCTCCACTTTTTGTCACTGCTATGTCAGATGGCTGGTACCTTGACTTGGTTGTGATTGACTTGAGTAGTGATCCCTGATTGATGCTGTAGAGTTTCATAATGTTGTCATATCCTCTTGTCCAGATTTCCTCATCACTCAGACAGGCCACATTGCAGAGGAAATATTTATACCCAGTGTCTATGGTGGTGACAGTCTCTGGTTCATCAAGCAGCTGTTTGACTAGAGGAGAGGATCCAGTTTCTGGTGACTTCTGTGTTGTCTTTATGCTGTAGCCATGTTTATCTGAAGTGAAAGAACTGAAAGATAAAGTTCCAAACATTTTACTGAGTTTTTCTTCTTGAATTTTTTCTGGAATAAATTTGGATAAAGTTGGTATTAATTTTTGTGGAAGGTTTTTGTACATATTTACATTTGAAGTGACTTTAAACAGTTTTGACAAGTCATTAGTGTCTATAGCCATTTCAACTGAATCTATTTCATCCTTGATGTCAGACATTGTCTTGTTTATTTCATCCAGATGTTTCTGTAGAGTTTGTAACTGTGTGTTTTTCATCTCATCAACTTTAGCTTTAAGTTTCATGACAAGTTTGTCAATTTCTCTGTGCCAGTCCTCTCCATGTTTTGTTATGACTGTTGAGAGATCTCCATATTCCTTTTCTAACTGACTCATTCTGTTTCGTACATCAGAGGCAATGTCCTGGTAGGTTGGATAAATTGTTTCATTAAATTCGGTTAGATCCTTGATGATTTTGTCTTTTTTGTCATCCGCGATCTGTAAGATTTCTGATAACTTATGACCCAGGTGTTGATCAGATGCTAGACACTTTGTACACACAGGAATTTCACATTTATTACAGTGCATTGTACATTGCTGTTTGCTATGAGCTATACATTCAGGGTAAAGGAGAGTAGACTTCCTGGACTGAAATTTAACGACCTTGTGGTCCTTGGATTCATCAGATATCATGTGTTTTCCCACACAAGCTATACACAGGTTGACAAGACACGTATCACAATGCATCTGTACCACAGCGGTCTCACACAGGTCACATCGAATCACGTCCTGGGCACTGGTACGGGGGTCCATGATTAAACTTGTGACTCTGAAGTATAGAGTTAATTAGGTTTTAGAATGAAGCTCAGTAGGAAAAACGGAACATATTTTAAATGATTTTTAGGGTTATTTGTTTGGCAAATTATCTGTTAGATTACAGAGTTTTAATGTTATTTTATTCCTATTTTAAATTTTTGACCTACATTAAAATACAGAGTTCCATGGGTTCATGCCGCAGGGTGGGTTTTAATGGTCTCACACATGTATTGCTAATACATTGCATCTTTGGAATTTTCTTGTCTCAAGGACTATTCTCAAGCAAACTGTTTGCATCATAATTATTTTGATTAACACTTCTCCCTGTAATTATGAATTATGTGGAGAGATGGTGCTGAGCGGGCCACATGAAGAAATCTCATTAAACTAGGAGAGGATTGATGAATTCTTTATTCATTGACCTTTAAAATCCTTGGTAGCGTTTTTTTTTTCATTTTCTAAAAATACCCAGCTATATATAGCATAATATCAATTGCTATCCTCATGTATTTATTGTTAACTATATAGGTAAATTTTTTAAGAAAAATCTCAAAAAGTTAAATGAATAAATATTATATAAACATTACCTGACTCTTACAACAGTAATGGCTGCCGATAAAGTTGGTGTTATTGTAATCGCATGACCAAGTTACCTGTGCTATCTACCAGGTATTTATACTTCCTGGTCTATATATAGCAGGGATTTCAATCTGACAGCTCTGTGTTTTGTTTTTGACTGACAAGCTTTAATCCTTTCAGTATTTGATTTTTAAAATATTGACAGTAAAATAAGGAAATGACATCAGGACATCAGAAATTTAAGGAAAACTGATCACTGAACCATTCCAACCCCCAACCCACCGATAAATAATAGCACAAAAGTGTTTAATTTAACAACAATTATGGATGAATGTTGTTCAAAACCAATAGTTTAATTCGTAACTAAATTATTTGGAGTACTAATTTGAATTAAATCACCCGAGTCACTCAAATCAATCTTAAACATGTTAATGTTTTTTACAAAGGATGTAGGATTGATTGTGAAAATTTTTTATATGAAATATGGAAATAATGAACAGTACTGGGTCTCAAAATCCAGTTAAGAAAACAAATCACTGATACAGCCCCCCCCCCTTTTTTTATCCAGCAGCACAAAAAGTGTTCATCAAACAACAATGGATGAAAGTTGGATGCCATTATCTCAAAAGAAATAGTTTAATTTATAACTTGGAGTACTAATTTGAATTAAATTACCTGAGTTACATGTACTCATATCCAACAATCTTAAACGTTAATTTTTTTATTTACAGGATTTAAGATTGATTGTAAAAATTTTCTGTATGAATTATGGAAATAATGAACATTACTCAATCTCAAAG
Organism: Saccostrea cuccullata; assembly: GCF_032062105.1. Lineage (NCBI taxonomy): Eukaryota > Metazoa > Mollusca > Bivalvia > Ostreida > Ostreidae > Saccostrea > Saccostrea cuccullata. The sequence goes on from NW_026938219.1 coordinate 10,009, forward strand.
CCCATATGAACAATACAAATCAGGGTTAACACGGACCTCCAAAACATCAGAGGTGGGATGGGGGGCTATAAAGGAATGAGCATCCCCTTCCAACCAGTCACACCCACCGTGTGTTCCTTGTCATGAAAATTCAATGTGAAAATATTGGCCTTTCAATATCTGATATGTCAGTTTTTCTAATTGATATTAAGTACATGTACATATATCAGTGTATGCTTATAAAAATTTATATATATGAAACAGATATGGTGGAATTCGTGTTACCTATCTTTAAGCTAAATTGAAAGTTATGTTTTGTTTATTTCAGATTTCTTGGATACAGATATAAATGGAACTCCCAGTGAATTAGAAAGCTTGATGATATTGGAATATAAAGACAATACTCAGTAAAAGATTTCTTGTTTTATTTAGCAACAGAACCCTATTTTATATGTTGTTTTAAAAGCTATGTTGATAAAGTCACATTTTGTAAGAATGAACTTAAACCTTTGGTGATCTACTAAATTGCAGATTTACACACTTTGATTTAGTGTTATTACTAGAGAAAAAAGTGTATCTCTGTACTTGTTATGCCCCCCGCAAATGAAGTTTGGGGGGTATATAGGAATCACCTTGTCCGTCTGTCTAGCTGTCTGTCTGTCAGTCTGTATGTGCAATTGTGTCCGGTCCATATCTTTCTTACAGAGGGACATTAGAATCTACTACTTCACACTAAGATTGCTCATGAACTAAGGGTGTGTCATGACCTTGACCCAAGGTCATTAAGGGAAGTTCAAGGTCATTGGAAGAAAATTTTCATAATTCGTGTCCAGTCCATATCTTTCTTATGGATAAACTTGGTAGGTTTTCAATTCACACAAAGATTGCCCATGACCCAAGGGTGTGTCATGACCTTGACCCAAGGTCATTTGGAGAAGTTCAAGGTCACTTGAAGAAAAATTTCATAATTTGTGTCCGGTCCATATCTTTGTTATGGATGAACTTGGTAGGTTTTCATTCCACTCAAAGATTGCCCATGACCCAAGGGTGTGTCAAGACCTTGACCCAAGGTCATTTGGAGAAGTTCAAAGTCAATGGTAGAAAAAATTCAAATTCATGTTTGATACATATCTTTAATGAATAAACTTGGTAGTTTTTCATTTCACTCAGCCCATGACCCAAGGGTGTGTCATGACCTTGACCCAAGGTCATTTGGGGAAGTTCAAGGTCACTGGAAGAAAAAATTCAAATTCATGTTTGATACATATCTTTTATGGATAAACTTGGTAGTTTTTCATTTCACACAAAGATTACCCATGACCCAAGAGTGTGTCATGACCTTGACCTAAGTTTATTTGGGGAAGTTCAAGGTCACTGGAAGAAAAATTTCATAATTCGTGTTTGTTACATATCTTTATTATGGAAAAACTTTCTTCTGAAAAACCCAGCGGGGGATATTTTGTCCCGTTTGGACAGTTCTAGTCTTTGTTGAATTTGTGCAGTGCAATTTTTTTAAAAACAAATAAAATTATAATTTATACACATATCTGGAAAAGAAA
>NW_026938220.1:0-11765 GCF_032062105.1 Saccostrea cuccullata
AATACTTGCGACTTTTTGTTTATTTCTCACTAAAAACGTTTTTGTTATAAACTGCATATAAATAGCTTTATTAAGCTATTTTAAATAGCTTAATAAAGCTATATATCTTTATAAAGCTATATAGCTTAATCAAGACATTGTGCTGGACCTGGTAATGTACTTCTCGTCATAAGAAATATTCAGAAACCGCAAATGGCCAGAAACTGATCTATTACAATCTTTCAAGTAGACTAACTCTGCACTATCCGGTGAAAATTGGCATGGAGTGTCAGTAAACAAGGAAAGACTGCAGATATGTGTCGTCTGTGACGGCAGAGTCTATCCTGAGTTAGGATCTTCTTCTGCCATATTGTTTCTGCTGCTATTGTAACTTCAACGCTGAAGAGTTCCACAAAGGGGGGTAATTTGGGCAGTTTTATTACCCTTCTTTACAAAGAGATGCATTGGTTTCCAAATAATCCATTTTGATAATAAAACACATAAAACCACAAATATTAAGATTTTTAATACCAAACTTATGGGTTTAACTGGTAATAGAATATTTTTTAATTTTTTATCTGCATAGATTACATAGGAAATCTGATATTGCTAACCATGTAACAAACAGTCCAAATTAAAATTAAATAAACAAAAACAAAAGTTATAATTGGTTTAAATGAATTTGGAGCACCCTTTTGCTAAAAATTATTAACTTTTTAAATTGATTTTTAATTATGAGTGTGCCACCTATATTGAATTTTGCATGATTCTTACAGAGACCGCTACTTAAATCAAGAAAACCTTACTAATTATGAAGATTCTGTTTTTCTCCATTATGGTGTTTTCAATGGGTTGTGTCCTTTTAAAATTGTGATGACTGAATTCCGATCGAGAGAGCCAGGCCACGCGAACACATGCATTAAAAAATATTGACCAATTCACTGAAGCATACGTCTGAGGGCAAATTGCGTGTGTCAGAGAGGGAATCGTGCCTTATTTTAAAACTACGATGCGTTTATTTCGGTTCATTGTTAATACATTGATCAGGCATTGGATTGACATTTGATAACGATATAATATACATACTGCTTCATGTTATGAACATTTAATATTCAAAAATATAATATCGCACCACTCCAGTAAGATATATGTAAGAACGAAGAAGATGAGTCAAAAACCGTTCGAGGGTACCTCCGTTTGACCTCTCATTGAAAACCGATGACCTTTAGTTTGCTTCCGTGATAACCAGAGGTTTAGTGGTATAAAGTTGTCAAAAATAATAGACAAAAAACTTTGCTCATAACTTCAAGTGTCTATCATTTACAGATCTTAGTTGTCTATGACAAAATCGCGAGTGAATAGCGTTAACCACTGCAGCTCACTGATAGGAATCAAGTCCACCACACGGAACACGGATTAACTTTATATGAGATCTAATATTGTAGTGTTCACCGTCTTTTCTCATATTTCTGGTTAAAATATTAATGCAATTAAAACTACATCTTTTTATATTGATATGATATGTATAAATATTACCTACATAATAAGAGACACACGATATTCACTATTTTTCATTGGGAGGTCTTTTTTTTTTTTACTTTTTAGACTAAAATTGACTAAAATTCTTGAGACTTAAGTAAACTGAAACTCACTTGAAATATAGCAGAAAAATATTATGAAAAAATGAAGCATTAACACTTGTAAATATCAGAGTACGAGGATCCTATTGTTATCTGTGTGTATTTACGAGGCACAGGTGCGCAAGAAAGGAAAGAAAACGTCCAATTACCCCTCTATGTTATGAATAACACACGAAAATGGTAATTTAATACAAATTTGTAATCGCCTAAATATTTCGATTATACGCCAAGCCTGGGTCAGTTGGTCGCTTTAGGAGCAATAAATAAATGGTTAAGGGTATATCATTTCTACGAAGATACATAAATTAATCCTATTTGATATTTTTCAATTCTTAGTCAGATTTTTAGAGTTTGCATACGCTATCATTTCACAATGATTTTTAAATGTCTTTCACGGAGAATGACTTTAAATCAAAATTGTATGGATCCTTTGAAGCCGATAATTAAAATATCTAAAAAGGAAATGAAGATATAACCCAACTTGCATGTTAGCATTATTGCTTATAGAGACATTATAGAAATATCAAACGATAGATATTGGCAATACGAACCTGATATTTTTTCCTTTCAAAATAACATTATTAAAAGCTATTTTCCTCTGAAGACATTGCTTTTTTTGTTGTCAAAGATTTACAAAAAAGCAATCCGCGACATTTATTATCGATTTTCGCAGAGTTCTGATTTTTTGGTAACAATAATAATGATAACGGCCATTGACGACATGAACATTATCTGATCAATAAGAATTAATATCAGATCGGGATTAATCTCATTAAAAATTCAGCCGCTGATACATATCTTAATTTTTTTTTTCTGCGAATAAATACCCCGGAAAGTAATTTATTTTGTGATTACAGAGAGCCTTATTTTGTTCCATCGCTCAGGAAGGCAAACACAAAAAAATACAGAGTTATTTAATGTGAGGGCAAATATCAAGTCCACTTACGACCTATCATAACGGCATTATTAAATATGTGAATCAATTTCATTTTGTTTGCTTGTCTAAACGTTCGGTCTATCAAACTGATAAGATCTCATTACATCTTAGAGCGCATCAGAATGTTTCAGGAAACCATAGTGACTCATGTTATTTTTTCCCTTCTCTATGTTTTCTAACATAATCACATATCATGCTTGAGATCAAAATATAGGAATTTCTCATTAGAAATATTCTCTTTTGAGTTGCTTTATTTCATTTGATTTGTTTTAGCACCTGCAGAATTGTTAGTCCATTATCCCAGTATCTCAATGACGACTCGTGCAAATCGAAATTAAAACAATATTCCAAAAACAGTAACAAAGAGAATATTAGTCGACCTGAAGGATTCGCACGATTATCGCATCATCTTTATTGTGAAGTGACACACTTGTACAATGTTTCAATCGACTTTATCTATATATCAGAGAGAGGCCGAATTACCTTTCGTGCGAGTTGTCGTTAAATAAGCTAATGTACTATGCTCGCCTTCTAATGCGAAAAATACCTTTAAAAGACTAATCTTTTATCCTGTGTCGGAATATTACGACCCTTCTTCACACTGATTCAAAACGGATCGACAGTTGACAAGTCTTTGCTCGTGCAAAGTCATTAAACTCAACGTAAGAAAAAGATCGATTACGTTTTTTTTTGAAAATTATATTCGTATAGCCAACGCTAACGTTCTAAAACAGTTCTTTAGAAAAAAGAATTACTAAAATCTCAATGTTTGTGTGTAGGGAACTTTGGCCTATCTCATTTCTGTGCTCAGATGCGACCAACGGCTGATTCCATTTGAGACATCTGGCAAATAACGCCATTTGCACGCATAGTACGCGATGGACTACTTGCCGTGCACTAGTAGCTTCCTTTAAATGATGTACTGGAAGTTTTCATCGTTAATTTAATAGCTCCCCGAGATAAAGTGGTATTAGATTGGTTTGGGGCTGTTAACGCTTTATAAACTGTAAAACGATTTGTAAAAAAAAAAAAATTAGCTGCCTTCATATCGGTATTTTAAAGTCATTGTGACGTAAGCAACACAGGTTATACGATATAGTCTTACTAATTCTTTTTATCCAATCGAATGACGCGTTACAAACGATTTAAAAGAAAAAAAAAAGATATGATGGGTTACTATAAAGTCAACTGAAAACAGTTGTGTATATATTAATTTATCGAAAATCCTTGTTTTTGTAAGTTCTGCTGATAAATTTATCAGCATGTATGCTATTTCAAATAGACGAATAATTTTAATCTTTGTGAGATTGTTGTACATGTACATATAGTCACAGGGGCCAGTAACATACTATATCTAATTTTACGTAATCACTATATACACAAAATGAATTCCTATTTGTATTATATATACATGTATAGCGATTACGTAAAATAAAATACATGTATAGTATGTTACTAGCGCCTGTGCATATAGTATACGTTTGTGTTAGCATTTTTTTACTTTCTTACATGTAGTTGTGCAAAATAGACATTTTAATTTGGTGGTCTTGTTCGTCTATCTTCTTTTTCTGGAGGCATGTGTCTCTTGTCTGGATAAAACTATTTTGGTGATGTTAAAAACAAACCTGCTTAAGCGATAATTTCTGTCTAACTTAAAGGGTAGAGGACATGGGGTAGCATACCACTACAAATTAAATCCGTAGCAGTTCACGAGTCTATCTCCAAAATATCAAAAGACAGAGGGTTGGCCAAATTATTTTTTTAAGAAATATGAATATTTCTGTTTTACACTTTTAACAAACTGATATAGGACAAATATGGCTCTTGCAGATCACGGTGCGTGTAAAGAGAGGGAAAAACATCAACTTCAGCGACTGTTCAAGAAACTTTTTTTTTCCCCAAGAGACATCACTGAAGTCCTCGTAATTTTCCTCTACTGCGCGATTGAATTTTGAAACAATTGGAGGCGTTTCTCTGTCACAGTTATAATGGATTATAATGTATATTTATTTATGATCGATAAACTACTTTTACATGGAGATATTTTGTAGCTTGCTTTTCGGACACATTTCTTTAGATTATCAATTTTGATAATGAGTGTTTTAGAAATATATACCTGTGAGAATGTGGAATAAACATGACAATTTAATAGAAATGTTCTTGTTTCATTTCAAGACTGCATGAGGTGACATGTATTTGGTTCCCAGTATAATAGATTGCTAAAAAGGGACGGAACAGTTGCTCTAAATTATAGAGTCAATAAAATATATAGTGCACTGTTAATAGTTAGGAAAGTATAGTGCATTTATCATGTCGTGACTAAGAAGCACTGAAGAAGTATAAATATTATGGATAGCAGATGTAGAGAGACGGACAACATAAGCCCCAATAAGCCAGCAGTTAAATTATTGATATGTACCGGAGATAAATATTATTTGCTATATAGAACTTGATAGATTTGTATGAATTAATTGATAGAAAAACCTCTGCCGCCTTTTACGGAGATAACAGAGACATTGCATGCTAAAGGCCCGAGAAGTACCGCTGTACTTTACACAGAGGTTATGAATGTCTACGATTATTTTCAGTCGGCAGTTAATAAAACAGAAGACACCGATTTGTTACATTATTAATGGTGTTATCATATTGTTCGATTTGACGGATAATCACCCTCTCCCCGCTATCAGTTTGGCGGGTGGGAGATTGAAGCGAAAATCTCGAAATCTGATTGGTGCATCTCGGACTTGTCTGGTACATTCACTGGGCAGCAAATCCAGAGGTGCTACGAACACCTTGGTTCTCCCATTCTGTATCAAAAGTGCACACGCCTTTACGAAATGGAAGGTCTTTGCACCATAAAATCAATTCAGTATCATTATATTAATCAAAACAAACACAGTATTCTTGATATATGTACTTACATTATGAGGAGGGTACACGAACATCTGTTACGTCGGGAGTTTTAAAATTTGCATTATGGGAATCCGTTTTTAACTTCATAACTGTATATGAAGTTTATGTTTTAATTTACAAATTCAATAAATACACGTGTATAGTTTTTGGTTTAATATACTTCCTTGGTCTTCTTTCAGCTTGAATAAAATCTCTATTTTACATATCTTTCTCAGAATTAAGTTTGAAAGTTTTGCTGAATCATTACCAAATCTTTATACAATATAGAACACGAATGGTGTAAAACTTGGAAACCCGATACCAACCTTTAAAATATAATACATATAACACTTATTTGACAACATTTCCATAATTTCATCTTGTTTGAAATTTTGACAACTTTTTTCATTTAATATTTCTGTGCTAGGAAGAAATATCCCTGCAATTAAAAAAAAATAACATATTTTTTCTCGAATATACGAGTAGATCCTCTTTTTGTTATTTTTTTAAGTATCATAAGCGCCTTTCCTTAAATCTTCGCCAAAATAGATTTTCCAAAAAAAATATAAAAATAATGATAAAGAATAATAATAAAAGTAGATAATAACTACCGGTAAATATTTTTTAAAAAACTGGGTTTTTTTCCAACAGTTCCCTACATGTTCGGATTTGCACAATTTTGTGTATGCTTTGGACCTTTTTATTTCTGGTTGCCGGCCAACATTCGATATCGTCAAAGTAAACTTTATGAAATAAAACGTATGCCCCTTCAAAACTTAAAGCTTTTGTTTGAATGAAGTAATATCACGAAAAAACAAACACAAGCAGTCATGCTAATGACATGGTCCTAGATTTCAGTTTACTTCTCCATAATAAATATATTTCTTCAACTTATTTAATCGGCATTTCTTTATGTATACAAAGAATACTTTTAAATGGCGTATCGCAGGCGACAGTCTCTAGTTCATTTTCATAAATAAATCAAAAGCAAAACGCGATAAGGATTGCAAGGATTTTATCGCGATTCTAATATCTTCTGTCAATCGCAAATAAATAGGATGAAAAATTAGAATTTGAAATAGAAATTTCAAATCATTCGCTATCAAATTCTTTGAAAAAACGATAAAGGTTCTTTATATATGTTGTTATAATTTGTCAGAATTTTTTTTTGTCAAAGCTCCTGCGAAAATGGAAATCCTAGCAATCGACTGAAGGGGGTGTGCTACTTTCAGGCACGAAGCCCTCTGAGTAACAACAAAAGGCGCCAAAAGATGTTAGATGATTTTATCAATTATTCAAAATGATTTCTTCCGAAATTATATTTTATATGTGTTATGTCATATTCTTTTGCGGAATTGGCAAGCTGCAAAAGACAGCCGCGAATTTCTCGACATGCAATGCGGTTGCAGGTCGTTTTTTCCTTAATACACGGACACAGTAAAGCGGAGAGATATATATTAAAGAAACAATTATGATATTAATAAATATTATTGACATTAGCATCGGATAACTTCACGGTCATCCAGAAGATGCATGACCATTGCTATGATAGAAATGACTGATATTATAATATTTGTTCTATATTCTTTGACAATAAAATACATATACACGTATTCAGTTGCGGTGCCATTCAGACTCGATAAAACATTACCTTGGATTAAACCATAACCTTTTTAATATTTTTGCGATCTTTTTGATTTCTTTACTGAATTGACAGACAAATCCCCTGGAAATATTATTGGGAACATCTTTTATCATTGATTTCACATGAACCAGACCTCCTATCATACCTTGTCAAGTTTATTATTTTTTATGAAATGACAATCTTACGGACACACGATATCCTGCCAAGAAGTATTTCACAGAAATGTGGGATTTATGGCGTCCAACTTTTATTTTCCGGTTTGTATGAAAAGTGACTACATTCATAAAAGTCAGCCGTGTGAACGGACATGAATATAAAACTTCATCCATGCTAAAATATTGGTAAGACCACCTGCGTATGGCAATGTTATGGATGATATGAATTTGAAAGAAAATTATCATGATTATGTATACTTAAGGAATTGACATGCAGTCTCATATTTATGCAAGCCTATGTGGTATCAGTTGCATCACAGGTTCGGAAAGTGCCGACATGCACTGCTTTGTACATGATTACAGGGCTCTGTGGAGCGCGAAGGATTATTTAGTTCTATCAAAACCAGCGGAACAGACAAGATTCTTTCTTTCAGAAAATGAAAATTAATAATCTTCCTCTGGTCCAAATTTGATACATAGTTTTTTGAAAATAAGAATCACCATCCCTCAAACAGCAATGAATGTTTTGTCAATGTATTTTAACTTTTTGAAGCATATAGATATAATTTCAGCGAGAATTACGTGAATACTTGTACATGTGTAATTAGTGATCATCCTGTCTTAGTTGATTGTTTAAAAGATTCAGCTCTGTAAAACCATAGTTTTGCCAGTTCTAAAAAAAAGATGAGTTTGTGAAACACTGATGCCCCCTTATGGCAACATAACGAAGATTAAACTTTTCTTAAATGCAAATGAAATATGATGGTACCCAAAGTAAGGAAGAAATACAGTTGTGAAATATAGCTAGCACCAGCTGTTCAAAAGTTATGGCCAAAGATTTTGAAAGGTAGGTCGAACTCCAGGGTCAAGGTCAAAGGGTCAAAGTTGTTGGTTTCCAAAGAAAGATCTTGTCACAAGAATTACATATTTTAAGTATGAAAACCCTAGTACTAACCGTTCAAAAGCTACGCCCAATGTAAAAGTTTTGAAAAGTGGGTCAAGGTCAAAGTTGTTGGTATCAATTGAAAGGTCTCAAGGATGAAATATGTGAAGTATGAAAGCCCTAGAACTAACCCTTAAAAAGTTATGGTCAGGGTTCGTTTTTAAAAAGTAGGTAAAACTCCAAGGTCATGGTCAAAGGGGCAAATATCTTGGTATGCATTTAAAGGTCTTCTCACAAGGATTACATATGTGAAGTATGAAAGCCATAGCCCTTACCGTTCAAAAGTTATAGCCGAGGTTAAAGGTTTTAGTACCTCAATCTCTAAGGTCAAGGGGTCAAAATGTTTGGTATCCAATGGAATATCTTGTCACAAAAAATACATATATGAAGTATGATTGTCGTATGATCTACCGTTCAAAAGTTATAGCCAAAGTTAAAATTTGGAATGTTTGTGTAAAAGTATGTCAAACTCCGAGGTCAAGGTCAAAAAGTCAAATTTGGTGGTACCTAATTTTTAAAGAAAGGTCACTTCACAAGGAATACACATGTGAATTTTATATGAAAGTTAGAGCTCCAGTAAATCAAAAGTTATGGGCAAGGTTAAAGTTTTCGCGAAAAAAACCCTGATAAAACAGATAGAAAGAAAGAAAGACAGGCGGACGGACAAGACAAAAGCTTTATACCCCCGAATTTTCGAATACGGGGGCAAGAAAAAAAAGACCACGGATAGCTAACCGGATTGTCATGTTTACGAACAGATATCAGAAACTCAGGTAGATATCAACCTAAAGGATTCATCAGAATCTCAGGTACACATCAACTTATAACGGATTTATCAGATTCTCAGGCACGCATCAACCTATAACGGATTCATCAGAATTTCAGGTAGATATCAAACTAGCGGATTCATAAGAATCTAAGGTACACATCAACCTATAACGGATTCATCAGAATCTCAGGTAGATATCAACCTAGCAGATTCATAAGAATCTCAGGTACACATCAACCTAACGGATTTATCACAATCTCAGGTACACATCAACCTTTAACGGATTCATCAGAATCTCGGGTACACATCAACCTAACGAATTTATCACAATCTCAGGTACACATCAACCTTTAACGGATTTATCAGATTCTCAGGTACGCATCAACCTAACGGATTTATCATAATCTCAGGTAGACATCAACATAACGGCTTCAACAGAATCTCAGGTAGACATCAACCTATAACGGATCATCAGAATTTCAGGTAGATATCAACCAATAATGGATTCATCATAATCTCAGGTAGACATCAACCTATAACGGATTCATCAGAATCTCAGGTAGATATCAACCTATAACGGATTCATCAGAATCTCAGGTAGATATAAAAGTAGCGGATTCATCAGAATCTCAGGTAGATATCAAACTAGCGATTTCATCGAATCTCAGGTAGATATAAAACTAGCGGATTCATCAGAATCTCAGGTAGATATAAAACTAGCGGATTCATCAGAATCTCAGGTAGATTTCAACCTAACGAATTCATCAGAATCTCAGGTACACATCAACCTAACGGATTCGTCTGAATCTCAGATACACATCAACCTATAACGGATTCATCAGAATCTCAGGTAGATATCAAACTAGCGGATTCATCAAAATCTCAGGTAGATATCAAACTACCGGTCAGATTCATCAGAATTACAGGTACACATCAACCTATAACGGATTCATCAGATTCTCAGGTACACATCAACCTATAACGGATTCATCAGAATCCCAGGTAGATATAAAACTTGCAGATTCATCATAATCTCAGGTAGATATAAAACTAGCATATTCATCAGAATCTCGGGGAGATAATCAGTCTAGCGGATTTATCAGAATCACCATTGTCGCAAACCACATTCAAAATGTACGATCCTCTCCCATGTAGGAGACAGCTAAATGCGACTCCGAACCGTAGCTTGAGACGATGCAGAATCACAAGTTAAAAATCAACCTAACGAATCTATCGAAATTTCGGTTAGTTCATAAACCTAACAGATTGTCGAGTTAAAGTACCAATAAATAAGAAGCAGGAACAACATTTGATTACAAAGTATCTTAATGTTAAACCAAGATGTGTTTGTGAAACACAAGTGCCCCTGTAAAGCAACATAGGAAGGTTAAATTTTCCCAAATGCAAATCAAATATGTTGGTACCCAAAGTAAGGCCTTGTCACAAGAAATACTATTATGATATATGAAAGCCCTAGCACCACCTGTTCAAAAGATAAGGTTTTAAAAAGTAGGCCAAACTCTACGGTCAAGGTCAAAGGGTCAAAGTTGTTGGTATCCAATAAAAGATCTTGTCACAACGATTGCATATGTGAATTATGAAATCCCAAGCCTTAACTGTTCAAAAGTTATGGCCAAGGTTAAAATTTTTAAAAAGTAGGTCAAACTCTAAGGTCAGGATCAAAAGTTGTTGATATCCAATGAAAGATCTTTTCACAAGAATTACAAATATTTAGTAAGAAAGCCCAAGCCATTACCGTTCAAAAGTTATGGCAAAGAATTATTTCTTTTAAAGTAGGCCAACCTCAAAGGTCAAGGTCAAAGTTGTTGGTATCCAATGGAAGGTCTTGTAAAAGAAAATATATATTTGAAGTATGAAATTCTTAGCTTTAACCGTTCAAAATTTGTGACCAAAGAAATCTTTTTTTAATTTTTGTGTAAAAGTTTGTCAAACTCCAAGGTCAAATCTGATGGTAACCAAAGAAAGGTCTTGCCACAAGGAATACAATGTGAAATGTGAAAGCCTTAACCCCACCCAGTCAAAATTATGGGCAAAATTTTTGCAGACCAACTGACAGACAGACGAACGGATAGGGCAAAAACAATAAACTTGTACTCCCGAATCTTCGATTACGGGGGCATAAAAAATTATCTTATGCAATTTGACCCACTTAATTAATAACAAAATGTCAAGTAAACGTATTAAAAGTCACCACACATGTATTTTAGTACCAACATACAATCAACGACCATGAGTGCAAAATACAGCAAGAGTTGTTATCCTAACACACAGGTCTAAAATGGCAACTGGTGACGTCCCAAAACATGAGCACGGAAACAGGTTACGTTCAAAAGCACAAGAGAAGGTCTTAATTTATGACAAAATGGTAACGTCCCGAATCACGATCGAAAAATTCCCAAACAGGCACGTTAAACAAAAAGCTAGGCCATCGCAAACCGGAGCATGACTTCGCAAAGAGCATATCTATAACCTTTTATAGATATAAAGTGTAAATAAAGACGGCATTCGACATCGATCCCGATGGAAATTACGTCACTTCCGTTTTGCACAAAGACAAACTAACGAACACGCATAAGCATATTACTATATCCCCTTCAACTCTGTTTAGAGATAGAGAAGATAACTCCCCACATTTTTTTTTAGATTCACTGGTAAGAGTTCATATTAGAGCTAGTATAACACGTATATGAAGAAGTGAGGGTACTGTACTTTTTGTGCAAATGCACAAGATATCTGTATTTTTTAGGAATCACCCCGTTTATCATTGTGACATCAGACACATGA
>NW_026938221.1:0-5000 GCF_032062105.1 Saccostrea cuccullata
CCCCCAAAACTAAAAACGGCCATACCCCACCCACCAAATAAAAGACTTCTTGTCAATCCTTTACGTGTTGGGCCGGGTGATTTTCCCTGTAATTAACCGACTCCCTCCTGGTGGTCCCTTTTCCGTCAATTCCTTTAATTTTCAGCTTTCAACCATCTCCCCCGGAACCCAAAACTTTGGTTTCCGGGGGGGGCGCCAAGTCTTGAAGCAACTCCGCGGGATTGGCATCGTTTATGGTAAAACCACGGTATCTATGGTCTTCGAACCTCTGACTTTCGTTCTTGACAAATAAAAACATGCTTGGCAAATGCTTTCGTTGGCCTTGGGCGGGGGATAAGAATTTCCCTTTAACCCCGCCTCGAATGCCCCGTCACCCCTTTTAATCATTCCTCTTTTAAAAAACCAACAAAATAAAAAAAATCTTTTCCATTATTCCATGCACCATTTGCGGCGAATCGCCTGTTTGAACACTTAATTTTTTAAAAAAAAAAGAAAATTTCGGCACCAAGGGTTTAAAACCAGGTTGGGTCAGGACAGGCAGTGACCGCAACGAGGCGGACCGCCAGCCTGGCCCCAAAATCCAGCTACGAGTTTTTTTAACTGCAGCAACTTTAATATCGCTATTGGAGCTGGAATTACCGCCTGCACAGATTTTCCCTCAAGGGATCCTTAAAGGATTTAAATGTACTCATTCCAATTCGGGGTCGAAGGAGTCCCGTTTTTTTTTTTTTCGTCCTACCTCCCCGTGCCGGGGTGGGTTTTTCGCCCTTCCTTCCTTGGATTTCCCCTTTTTCTCATGCCCCCTCTCCAATGAACCCTACCCCCCGTTACCCGTTACAACCATGGTAGGCGCCCATCGAATTTATAGGGCAGCATTTTAAAACCGTCGCCGGGACAAGCCGTGCGATCAGCTCAAAGTTATGAAACCCGGACCCTTGACCGATTGGTTTTGATCTAATAAAAGCGCTCTTCCCGTGAGGTCGGGGCTTGGTATGTTTTCCTAAATTCCACAGTTATCCAAGTAGGATTGCCCTCTAATGAACCATAACTGATTTAATGAGATTCGCTTTTACTGTCAAGATTTTGTACTTAGACATCTGGCTTAGTTTTTTTAGACAAGCATATAAACTGGCAGGATCAACCAGATAACCCGGGCCCTCCGACCCGTGGCAACTTTTCCGATCACCGTCCACCTCGACGGGGGGCCTTTTATTCGTTGTCCCCTGGCCTTTTTACTCCGTCGTCGGGAGTCCGAGGGGACTTGGATGACCGACGCTACTAAAAACGGCCCCCCGCGTCTTGAAGGGGTTTGGGGGGAAGGCAACGGACCCCGGGGAACGGACCGCTGGACTCCCAAACCCCCCGGCCGCCCCCTCTTGCTTTCGGGGCCCCCCCCTGCCGACGGAGGTACCCCCTTCTCGAGGGGCGGTTTTTTGACCGAATGTCTTGTAACCCCCCTTAGATCCTTTCTGTTTTGATTTTTTCCCCACTGTGACCCGGTGGCCTCGGCGGGGCGTTGCCCCGCCCCCACTTGGCGCTGGGACCCCGACATTGACCTGGTGCACCATGTAAAAACATTTTCTGGGGCCCCCAATCCCCCTTTGGGTCACCATCCCTAGGTGTCCCACCCCCAAATTGGGGTCCCTAGCCCCCCGTAAGGGGTTTAAAAACGGACCCCGAAAAAATGAAGTTTTTTTCCGTGGAGACTTTGCGCAGACCCTGCGCAAACTTTCCCCCAAACCCCGGGCCGAATCCCAGTCGGGGGGGCGTGGCGAAAGAGCTTCCAAAATTTTCCCTCCGAGGCAGACTTTTTCCGGAGGGGGGGGCTCGCAGGGCTCTCTGGGTTTTTCCCCGATTCCACCGAATTAGTCGTTTTACGCACCTGGGTTACCGCAGAGCTCTCTGGCAACTTCCCCTCCGCAACCGAACTTAGTCGTTTTACCACCGTGGGGTTCCGCAGGTTTCCCTCCAAATTTTTCCTCCAAGCCAGCCCAACTTTCGTTTTAGACCGGGGGTTACCGCAAGCCTCGCGAAAATTTTCCCCCCGTAGACAACTTGAACCAGGGAGGAGCCAACCTTCTGCGCAAACTTTCCCCCCCAAAGTAAGACCAATTTTTGTTCAGCAAGGTAGCGGGCCCCTTTGCGCAAATTTTCCCCTCCAAGTCAGACCGAACTTTTTTTCAAACCATTGGCGGGGCCTTTTCCCAAATTTCCCCTAGACCAGAGAATTATTTTTAGCCCGGGTATTTTTCCGAGGTTCCCCAAATTTTAAAATTACACTTTCTACCCCTGGGGTTGAACAAAATTATTGAAATTTTCAGATTTACCTTTAATGTTCCCGGGATACTTTTTATTGATATGGTTTTCTCCTATAATGAAATATTTAAAAAGGAAAAACAATTTTGACCTTGATATTTAAATAAAAGGTCATCAAATTATTTTTTAAAAAAACACAGTTTTTGAGTCTAAATAATTAATATTTTAAAAAAAAGGATATACAATGTTTCTAATTGTATTCTAAAAAATTTAAAATGTTTTAAATTGTCCAACACTTACTTTGACAAAATACAAGTCGCAACAAAAAATAAAAATTAAGGGTTTTTAATATGTCGCGACTTTTTATTTTTGCCATAAAATTTTTGGAAAAATTAAAAAATGAAACTATACCACTATATATTTGTAGGTATACGGTAGGTATTCTTATAAAAAAAAAAAACTGTAAATGAATTTTCTTAAATCTGGGGTTAGAAATTAAAATTTTAACTTAAATAAAAGTGAACCTAATGCATTTATTTTGAACAAAAAGAAAATTTCGATGAATTAACTAAATATTTTTATTCTAATTCGCAATACTTAGTTAGTCGTTGTGCAACAAAGCAAGGACCAATTAATGATTTTGACTTGGACTCCCGATGGCCTTTTTTTTGGCGATTAGCATCAATTTGAAATTTTTTGCTTTTTGTGGGGAGGTTTATTAGCAAAGGAAAATTTAAAACTTATTTTTTTATTCTTTATTTTAAAGAAATAAAAGGAATTTTTCTTGGACTTAGAAATTTTCACCTTAAATGCAGCCTCCTCTGAGCAGAGGTCATTTGGAGTGAAGCTGTAAAATTTTTTTTTCCCTTTTAGTTATTCATATTAATTAAAGTAGATTTTCCTCTAATACCAAATATAAATTGAATAATAAACAAATATCAGCCAAAAAAATTAAAAATTGTCTGGGGTTTGAAAGTGTAAAATGAAACAAAAATCAATTTTTGAACTTTATGTCCTTATCTAATAGAAAATAATAGAAAATGCATTGATTAATCAAAATATAACATCTTTATAATTGTTCGCAACCTGAATTTGTAAAAAAAATGTCGCAATGAATTAATGGAATTAAGTGATTTACCCTGTCGCCTCCAATGGGGGTTATTTTTTTGGTCGAAAATATTTTTAAATTAAAATTTAGTTTATTAAACAATGAAATAGTTTTTCTACTTAAAATCCCTTATTTTTAAAAAAAAGGGGGGAAATTTTATTTTTTTTAGGTTTAAAAAAATTTACCAAAATGCTGCTTACCCTAAGCAGAGGATTAAAAGATAACTGAGAAAATTATAATTTTGATTATTTAACTTGAATTAAAGTATATTTTTTCCCAAAACATTTCTTTCATACTATTTATAAATGGGCCCCCAAAAAAAAAAATGTCACAAATATTTTTTACAATTTACACTTTTGGTTTTTCCCTACTCAGTAAATAGGCCCCAAGGTCTTAGAAAAGCTCAGTTTTTGTTTTTCACCTAAAAATTCCCTGGGATGACCTACCTCTATATTTGACCTTCCCAAACCAAAACCATTCCTCTTTACTGTTAAAAAATTATAAAAAAATTTGGGGTAGGGTTTTGCAAGGGGTAGGGTAACGTTAGGGTGTTAGGTTTGGGTTAGAATACAATTTTTACTGTGTGTTAGACTGGCAGGGTTGGGAGGGAGGGGTGGGCTGGGTTAGGGTTTAGGGTTGGGTTGGGTTAGGGTAGGGTTTGGGTTTTAGGGTTATTAGGGGTTTGGGGTTTGGGGTTTGGGGTTTGGGGTTTGGGGTTTGGGGTTTGGGGTTTGGGGTTTGGGGTTTGGGGTTTGGGGTTTGGGGTTTGGGGTTTGGGTTTTTAATTAGGGTAAGGGTTAAAGGGTTAGGGTTTTAAAGGGTTTGGGTTTGTGTAAGGAGGTTAGGTTAGGTTTGGGTTAGGGGTTAGGGGATTAGGGGTTGACTAGGGGTAGGGTTTAATTTGACTAGGGTTGGGTTGGGTTTTAGGGTTAGGGTTAAAGGGGTTTGGGTTAAGGGTTAAAGGGGTTTGGGTTAGGGGTTTGGGTTAGGGTTAGGGTTAGGGTTAGGGTTAGGGTTAGGGTTGGGTTTTAAAGGCTAGGATTATTTTACTAGGGTTATTAGGGTTGGGGTTAAAACCTGGCCCTACCCCTAATTCAATTCTTTAAACCCCAACCCTAAAACCTACCCTAACCCTAACCCTAACCCTAACCCTAACCCTAACGCTAACCCTAACCCTAACCCTAACCCTAGCAGGCTAACCCTAACCCTAACCCTTGCAGCCTTTCCCTAACCCTATCCCTTACCCTAGCCCTAACCCTCAAACTTACAGCCTAAACCCCAAATCATATCCTAACCCTAGCCCTAACTCTTACCCGAATCTTAACCCTTACCTAATACTAGAAGCTCTAGGGTTAGATTTCTAGGGTTAGGCTGAGGTTAGAGTTAGGGTTAGGGTTAAGCTGCAAGGGTTACACTTAGGATTACGTGGTGAAGGGTTTGCATTAGGGGTTAAGGTTAGCCCTGTAGGGCTAGGTTAGGGTTAATGCTACGCTTGAAGTGTTAGGGTTAGCATTAGGGTTAGGTTTTAGTGAGTCAAAGTTGCCATTAGGGTTGGGAACGTTTTACTGCAAGGGTTGGGGGGGTTAAGGGGGCTTTTTTGGGTTAGTCTGCGGCTGAGGATAAGAATTAAGTTGTT
>NW_026938222.1:0-11778 GCF_032062105.1 Saccostrea cuccullata
CACTAAAAAACCAATGAAACTAAAATATAAAAAATGGCCATGGTCAGAATAAAATTAGAGCCCTAAGGCTAACTCTGGACCTCTCTAGAAAAGAATCATTTAAAAATCAATGCACTTAATTGCAGATTAAATGAACAATTATATAATTCAGCTGTTGCAGTGTGATACAAATAAAAACATATGCATAATTAAAGTAATGAATAGAGGCACGTGCAAGATGCATTGCTAGGCACATGTGCACAAAATATGTAAACATGAGTCTGTCACAAAAAGTTTTAAAAAATATTTTTTGTTGGGTCATAAAAAATAATTCCATGACGATATCGCTTTTTGCAATGGCGAGAAATCGCATTTGAAAAATTAAATTTATCGCTTATATCTCATTATAAAGAACAAATCCGAGCAGGTTTTTTTTCACAACAAAGTACTGTACACTGACAATATTTTAGCCTTCGTTACTAAACTTCCTTTAAAATCAAAGTACTGAAAGCACTCATGGGAGTTGAACATGGTGTAAATAAAATCTTTGATCGGGAGGTTAAGTGAGTGAACAATATTACATGTCTTAATTATTATTATGTTTGTATTTTCAAATACAGACATCTGTTTCATATTTTTGAGTTGGAACAATCATGATCGAGAAAGACATTCAGAGTCATTGAATAGCTAAAAAATGCATCAGCCATAATGCTTGCCTGCCTACATTAGTCCTTTTAATACCCATGCTTCAAAAGCAGGAGGAAATTTTTAATCGTGATTTCTGTCCATCTATTTGTTACACTTAAGGTATACCCATCTCTTAACCGCAACTCCTGTAACACCACTGAACAAAATTTTCATAGAACCTTTATTACATATTGCTGTTGTGCTTCTATTTCTTCTTCATCCTACACATATTTTGGGTTTCCCATTGCAAAACATGCACACTGCCATTATATTCATATCAGAGGCGGTTAACCATTTATATCACTGCTCAGTCTTCAAATTTGTAATATATTTTTCCTTTGCACCTTTACCCATGTGTTATGAAAATTTCAGTTTCGCAGGAATATCAATGTTGATAAAATGTGGATTTTAACACAGTATCCTTTTAAGAGCTAACAGGTTTGTTGTATAAAACTTCTCTGTGAATAAAAATGTAATTACACGAACATTATACATGGAGTACGTCAGAACTTAATTTTTTTTTAATATTGTGAAGAAAAGAGCAATACCAAGTTAAAAGCAAATATCTATTAACAAAACATAAAAACAGTGGTATATGCGAGAGTTTGTGTGCGTACAAATTATCTGGTATGTAAATGAGGTTTTTCTTTTATTAAAAATATACTTCATTTTGTTGTTTTTAATCGCGATTTTACGAAAACATTGGTGTCTGTTTTTGGTTTTAATATTTATAACAGAGTACTAGTTTTACCGCTTTTGGCAGGTGATACTGCCGATTAAGTAATATACGCATGTTTCCTAAAGTTTTTATGTATTAACGAATTCAATTTAACCAAGACAATGTTCATGTAAACTTGTAAAGTTTAAATATAATTAAATTTAACGTTTGCCGTCAGTATGTAGAGTTGTCGTTCGTATCTATTTCGGTGTATGACGCTACACTAAAAATGAGTTCCATTACGAAAAACTTTCATGGTTCTTTATAATTTAGTTTTACATATGTACTTTGAACGAATTCTAATATTCAAAATAAGATTACTTTATCATTACATTAACTTACATTATGGAAATTAGATTAATTCAGGAGAAAATGACATGAACTATTTGTCGCGGATGTTTATGCATGTTTTCTGTTGAATATCATCGGAGTAAATCAGCCGACACAGTAGCCTCGATTTCGTCTCTATGTAATCAACACAAATTACTGCGCATGTTAAATACGTGATGACCATGGGAGATTGAACATAGTTCAACTCCCCAAAATCTTTAAAATATCTGATTTTCCTTCTTTCTTTTTTAATGTGCATATTAATATAAAAATCACTAAGGATTATATTCAGTTAATTTCTGAATTTTTATTAAAAGATATACCGTGGTATTATGTCTAAGGCTTTCACTGATGAAAAAAAAATACTCGGGTTTGTTTTTCATCATTTAGATATAGCCGATAATTTTTTTTCAAAGGTGACTTAACGACAGATCTTAACTTCCCGTCAGAAACTTCTGTTTGTCAATAAGGTTTTTGATCGATGTTTTCCTTATTGTATGTTGTAATAAACTATTATATAAATTTTTTTTAATATATTTTCTATGTAATGAAGTACTTTTAGTGTGCCTGGTTCGGAGCAAGCGGCTGTTAGATAAGTTGCTAGTTAGATCACACACAGCATGTTACAAACAAAGCACTCAACACAATTAACTTGTCGGCATGGCATCATATTTGTAAAAATGACGTTTTGTATGTGCTGTGATAGGCAGATCAAGTTTTTTTTATGAAAAATGTAGTTTTTTCCATTAAACAGAATATTATTTACATATTTTAGATAAGGAGGTAATTTTAATGTTAAATCTTAGTTTAATGCGATCATTAAATAATTATTTAGATAATGTATATATTTCAATAATTTTACAGTTTTTTGTGTACAGGTTTAGGATTTTCACAACGAGTTGCTTGATTTATTAAATCACATTTTTGCAAGGACATACACTGAATAGATTTTAACCATTTTTGAATAAAAATGAAGAACGTTTTAGGTATGAAAAATTCTGCTGCTTTTCTGAATTTTTTTTACTGTGGCGTCAATACATGAAATTAATCCTAGTAAAATGCAAATTGTATTGCAAGCAGCAGCACTTTATAGAAAGTACAAGGTATATGAAATACATATAATATATAACTTTTTGTTTGAACTAAGGCATGAATTCCATATGGACTTTTACGAAAAGCACTGATTTTCACAGTTGACGGTTTACTTGGACATTTATACAACCTATATTATGCCTGGAGGTACAAAATTGATAAAAGATAAGAAAACCTTTCTTATGGTCTAGGTATGGTGTAAGGTACACTTACATGTAAAGGCTGGGAGTTGAGAGTAGAGTGATTGTCGTTTTCTTTAACGACAACTTATATGTGCATAGAAATAACCTGTTATTTTTGTTGAAATAAATGTTGAGCTAAATAATTATTTATATCGTAAAGGAGCTTCCATACATTTTCCTAGCGTAAATGGTATCTTCAACTGCACCCCTACTATTGTTATTGTGATTTAAATTCAAGACATGTGGTTAAGGTTGACCTATTTATAGGTTATAGGGTAGAACCGGTTTTATGAATAAAATAGGCAGAAAACAGGAAATTGCTATAGTCTCTTTCTTTTGAAAACATGTCTAGTGAAAAATGTGTTTCCAAGCATCTCTGAAAGTCTTTCATGATTTTCAACAGAAGAAGATGGCGACTTAAGGGGAAGGGGGTAAAATAACAAAATATCTTATCATAATTTACGCCGAAAATTAGAGCTCACTAGCGACAGATAAGCATCGATGGTAAAAATGTGTAATATCTCCTGCACTGACAAATTGTAATTGCCTTATATGGCTATTTCTTTCGGCAATAAAATTTTACCCCATAGTACTTATGTTAATAACACTAGGTATCTTACTTCGAATATTACATGGCGTATTTCCTCCCATAGAATCGCGCTCATTTACACTTTCAGAGGAAAGGCAGTGGCAAACTGTTTATACCTTAGTCACTTACGATAATTTATCACACAAACATATATAGCTTGCTAGACTTTATTTTCTTTTTTCTTTTTAAACAAAACTTGTTCAAATTTTACCTCGAACGCGTGATTCAGGTTAGTCTATGATGGAAGGATATGGAGATAACGAAAAGTATTCAATATCTCAGTCCATAAAACAGTACAAAATAAGAGAAGGGCAAACATGGACCTCCAAAATATTAGAGGTGAAATCAGGAGCCATGGAGGAGTGAGCATCTCCTGCTGACCGGTCCCACCCGCCATGTGCTCCTTGTCATGATCAGGAAATAAATGAAAAATCCCTCATTTCCTTGTATAAATAATGGACTAACAATTAGTATGAAAAACGTCAGTCAGCATTTGACTCAATGATAAAATTGATTTTGCTGATAAGGTCATTGTATGGACCATAGAATTTACGTAATGATGACTTTAAACAAGACTGTTGATATTCTTGTTTCATCAAATTGCTTGTCAATAATTTACCTCTTTTTATAAATTATACATACGTAGAGCATGCTCTTGCATATCGAATCAATTGAGATATGTACACTCCGTATGCAGGTGATGAAGGTACATTGCTGCATGATCAAGCCAATGGAGTGCAAAATAAAAATGTTCTTAATATGAACAAAATACAAGAATAATTAAGAAGCTATTAAAGAACTCATCGGCGTTTTAATTTGTTGTTAACAAGAATAAACAAGTTTGATAAAATGTAGTTTTTGACAAGTTCAGAACACAGATGCTTCAAGGGTTAGGGTAACGAGCAGTATCTCTTTCGATTTAAATAGACAAAACATTTTTTACATTTCTATTCTCGTGATCACGTGTTTTTGTCAAAAAATTCAGCTGACAGTTGCATTCACCGACAAGAGAATTAATACAGATGCAACTCACTTTGCCGTTAGAATTTGAGAAAACTAAACAGTGTGTCACTGTTTATCTAAGAAATGAATAGTTTATCATTGTGAGCATGAAAATAATAGAAATTTTTAAAAATGCTTTTCATTTAAGAAATGGATGGTAAAATGGTCTTTGTGCCGTTTCGATATCCACTTTTTTCAAGCGTAAAGTCCCTGTAGTATTTGTACTTATCCATAACAATATTCTCAGTCAGATAATTGGTCAGTTATTTAAAGTCATATTGGTACCTTTTTTGCTAATCTGACGCCAAAAATATATTCTCGGTTCCCACGCAAAAATATTTGTCAAAAAAAAAAAGAAATTTTATTGAATGACTGCAGAAAAGAGTATCATAGAGAATACTTATTTAAGTTTGAATATCTTCAAGAGAGATCGATGAAGTATATGGTACGCCGTCACTGCCTTATGAGGAGAACTTTCATTATATGCTGGTACTTTGTCATTATATGATAGTATTTTATCATTATATGATGGTATTTTGTCATTTTATGATGGTATTTTATCATTATATGATGGTATTTTGTCAATAAATGCTAGTATTTTATCATTATATGCTGGTATTTTGTCATTATGTGATGGTATTTTGTCATTATACTACTTTTCATTATACTTCTTTTCATTATACTACTTTTCATTACACTATATACTTTTCATTATATCAGAGACATATAAGAGAGGGACCGCTAACTCATTTTCGCGCCAAATTATCTTCATGTTTTCGCAGCGCCCTCACCGGGAGGGCATAGAAAGACTTACGGTCGTATTAGCTGCAGTGTTTTCATCGCAGACTTTGGGGTAAATATTGCTAATATATTGTATATTTTACTATTTAAAGCCTATATTTTACTATTTAAAGCCTGCACGTCAATAATAATTTACATAAGGTGGATATCTATGATGTATTTTTGCAGCTATAAAGAGAAATTAAAAAGATAACACATATAACATGAGACCATGCATCATGATGTTTACATCTTGTCGTTGTCGGTACAACATTATTAATTCTGAATAAAAATGTTCTCCTGTTGAAAAGTTGCTCCTTTTATCTTCATAAACATTGTAGACTCAGGCCCTTAGGAACCGGTGAGCAAGGAGGAAAAATTAGCAAGTATACAGGCACGTTTCGTTTTAAAGGGGGGGGGGGTATGTAAATGTACTTTTATGTAGGACAAGTTATCTGGGAAAAAAAAAACTTGGAAGACAAGCAAATAAAAAGGGAAGGAATTTGTCAGAACAATCTGTAGAAAATTACTAATAGTATTTTTTGTTGGAGGGGCCGGTTGGGGGGGGGGTTAACTTTTAGTGTACATTTTCAACAGTAAATGGGTACACTGTATATGTTTTGGACACCCCCCCCCTCAATATAATACTTGTATGTGCTATTCGAACATTAGAAACTGCCTTTGCTTTAATGTTTCCCTTAAATAAATATTATTTAAAACTCAAATGTTTTTCTTTTCCTTTTTTTTATTTGCTCAACTGAGATTTTTCCCAGAAACTGAAATTCCTTCCCACAAAAGGGGCCTGAGAGTTTCTCAACATTTTAAAGACTTGATCATAGTATTGAGATGTATTATTTACCTTTTTTGTATATCCAAGAATGTATAAGGATGTTAAATTTTTACATCATGTAAAGATGAACACTTGTTCATGTAATCTCCAGGTATGTCAGAAATCACTCTTCTCAACAACAGATACAGATTGCAAGCAGAGGAAATGAAGAATGCATATGGGTGAATTTATCCTGACCACCATAAATCTATTAAGTATGTGGCAATTTTTACTCATTTATATCACAATAATGTTTTTAAACGTATGATTTTGCTTCACATGACTGTAAACGTGTGTTATTTACATCAAAATTTGCATCAGGATCAATATCGAATACATGTACAATATTTAGGCCTTTCAACTGCCGCTAGGGGTCGGTGTTATGAACGATAACTCACTGCTGAAACTTGTTTAGAGCAGGCTCGGGGTATCTAACTGTTTACACGCTAGGCAGTTTTTAGCATTTCCCAAGTGTTTCTTTGCTCTCTGTAGAATCCAGTGGTTTTAAAATTTAGCACCAATGTTAAACTTATTTACTGTATAGTTGCGGACACCGGTTTACTTCATATAATTAAAATTTTTAATTAAAATAAAAAGTGAAATCTACCCTCCTTCTCAGTTCTAACCTAATTAAATTTTTATACTCGGTTGTTCCCCTTCGTGCTTCGTAACAGTTACACAAATAAGACGATCAATTGTTGCATTTACTTGTAAAAATATATATATTTACACAGGAAGCGAAAAAGCGCGAACACAAAAAACATGACATTAAATTTTCTTCTTCATAATAATCGTCAAAGAGAGTTAAAACTATTGAATATAGTCTGTTCTCCATTCATTTGACCCTGTTATTTCAGGTAGAGTGAAGGCATTCTCTTTCTCTTGGTCAAAACTTTTTGTGTACAAAACAATGTAAGGAACCCTTTTGTGTATATAACAATACCAATGCTGAAGCAGCCTATATGTCATTCCTATAAACGGTAACTCATAAATCAGCACTAAGTTGGTTATTTTTCACACCTGAGTTACCAGTCCTTAAACACAACATCGAAAAAAGTCTATTATAAATGATTAAACTTTTTAATGATGTAATTAAAAGTATGCATAAGTTATTATCTTTTTTGATAATTTCATGTACCTATAAATCTATCTATACAATGTTTTTTACCATATGTGCAACTTGAAAAATTAGTTGAAAGGCCTACAATATTGTACATGTATTACTTTGATTTATAGAGTGATAATCTTATATGTTCTTTGCGAGGGGATGCTCCGCCTTGCGGTGTCCTTGTTTCATGGGGATTGTTGATCTTTTTTTTTTTACTTCTTTTGTAGTTTTTTTTTAAATATACTAAATAATGAACAATTATTATCCCAGGTTTTACAGTATATTTCATGGGGCTATTAAATTCTTTTCTTCATTGATTTTGCCTTTTTTCATATTTTCAGAGTAACAGTACCTCTCTTGATTGATTCTACAAGATTCTGAAGTTGTTTTCCCAATAGACCTTGACCTGCTCCATAAGGGTGTGTTAAGTGAGATCTAAGGATGAATAAGACAATAAGACAACAAATAGTTGTTCAGTAAGCTGTAAAGCTTAAAATTGTGTTGCTGCATAAAACATAGCCACGCTCAAAACGGCACTGAAACAAACATTGACATGTTGTGTGGTTTTTCAACAATACTGCAAATGAATAAGAAATAATATCAGAAACTTTTATGTTTTTTCTGAGCCATCTCTCTCCATGGTATTTGTAAAAAAAAAAAAGAATTAAGACCTCCAAGAATTTAATTAATGAATATTCTTTCCAAACATTTTCCCACTCCTTGGACTGTAAATTCTGAGTAAAGAAATGTGTGATGAACATTTCAAATTTCTATGTGATGCATGTAAACATGTATAAACTAAAATATACTACATGTACATGTACAAGGCCTAAATGTATGACAATAAATCAAACTTAGCCAATGCATATTTTTGTATTTTTTGAACACCTAGTTTTTAGGCTCAAGTGAGCTTTTCTAATGACATTTTGTCTGTTGTATGTCCAACTAAAATTTTCACAATTTCGAATTCTTCTCAAGTACCTCTGGGTCAATTTAAACAAACTGGTACAAAGCATCCCTTGTTGAAGGGGAGTTTGAATTGTTAAAATGAAGGGCCAAGTTCCCTACAAAGGGAGATATTCAAGAAGAGACAAAAATAGGGTGGTGTCTTGAAAAAAAATTCACGAACCACTGGGCCAGAAAGTAAAAACTGTGGAAGCATCTTGGGATTAGTGTAGAATCTAAATTGTTCAAATCATGATCCCCCGAGTTGGGCCAGGCCACACTAAGGAATCAAAGTTTTACATAGAAATATATAGGAAAAAAAAACTTTAAAAATCTTCTTCTCAAGTTGAAGAACCACTGGACCAGAAAACCTGAAACCTATGTGGAAGCATCCTAAGGTAGTGCAAATTCTATATTATTTAATCATGACCCCTGGAGGTAGGGCAGGGTCACAATAAGGAAGTTAAGTTATACATGAATGTAATATAAAAGGAAAAATTCTTTTTCTTAAGAACCACAGCCAGAAAAACTTGTGTGAAAGCATCTGGGGTAGTGTAGATTCTAAATTGTTCAATTTATGACCCCAGGGGTAGAATGGGGCCATGATTTAGAATCCAAGTTTTACATGGAAATATATAGGAAAAAACTTTAGAATTTCTCAGGAACTACTGGGTCCACAGGTGCTTGACGACAGGAACCCCCCCCCCCTTTCAATATAGACCCCTGGGCTTTTTCAACTTTTTTCTTATAAATAATCTTCCATTGGCATATTTGTGATAAGATCTATACCAACGTTAACTAATCGAAAAATTACCTAAAACAAATGTTCTATAAAATCTACCCTACATTCTATATATAAAAATCAACTATAGAGAGTGGTTAGAAATTTTTCATAAAATGTTGGTTTAAGCAAATTTTCTGAATTGATAGGATAGATTATATCACAAATGTATCTTCCATATATATTAAATTTATGTGAAAAAATTCTAATAGGCCCGGGGGTCTATATTAGGGGAGGGGGTGGTCCTGTCCTCAAGCACCTGTGGCTGGGTCAGGAAAGCTGAAACTTATGTGAAAGCATCATGGGGTAGTGTATATTTTAATTTTTTTAAATACCGCATGTAAAAATTAGCACTAGTCTAGCACTTAAACATTGTTTTAAAAACCAGTAAATCTTACAATGTATGAGTTGCTGGACTAGATTCATGTTACAACATTAGCCTGGTTTCAGGATGGTGCATTTTTTAACTGTAGCCTATTTTGTTTTGTTTTTTAATGCCAAAATAATGTAGATATGTAGTTAAAAAAATCAAAAACATAATGATATAGATTTATTTTTCTAAACAGCAATATAATACACTAAAAAACATTAATTTCGGCCTTTTTTAAAAATAATTATTTAATGAAAGTCTAAAAACACACAACAAACTGTCATACACCAACCTGAAACCCAACACAGCTGTAACACCTATGTATGTATTAAAAAACAAGTAATTAATACATGCAACTGCAAAATCAACATAACAAACAAATGAGCTCGTCATAATTGGTCTCATCTTACACTATAAAATACACTTTATAGTGTATTTTTATTGTAATAGTTTTTAAAAGACAGACTGAACAAATGCAACTCGAGACATGGGTTAGATGGATTTCATCTATTTACTGTATTTAAATTTGTTCTCAATTCTTTGTCGTCATACACATGATACAAACGAAAGTATCTTAAACTCCTACGATTAATGCCAAAAGTAAATTTTGCATAAAATTGAAGTTTTAGCGATGTTTTCTACCCATTCTTATGATGAAACGCCATACTGTTTATAGTTTCTATGCCTCCCGGTGAGGGCGCTGCGAAAATCGGAAGATGATTTTCCATTCGGAACTCGAATTTTTGAAACGTCATGAAAAATATAGAGTGCTCCGAAAGAGTCAGCGGTCCCTCTCTTATATGTCTCTGATTATATGCTACTACTTTTTCGTCATTATTTGCAATCTCGATCATCCAGACGCTTGTCTATAACACAAATTCTTGACAGTATATAGAAAAATCAGCACGTGTAGATACAGTTGGCACTTGAAACCCAGAACCATGTGTGCCAACGGAAGATAATATGACACCTGAATCGGTGTTTCGGGCACATTTTATGCAAGCTTAAATTATTTGCTCGTCTTGTTTTGTGGTACATGTTGTACTAAACGGCTCTAAGATAGAGCTGCAGTTGAGATTCGTTTCAAGCGGGCGGGGCGACCGTCAAATAATCGCGCTGGGAGAGTTAATGCATGTGGCATCAGAGAAAGCGCATTGGTTGTTTGTTTAGAGTATTGGGTACCTGCAATTGACATCCACCTGTTTCCTGATATCTGCTTTGCATACTTTTCGCTATCACAGATTGTCTGATTTGTTAATTGATATGCTATCTATTCGAGTTTAAGAGCTCATTTAAGTTTCTATATCGCTTGTTTCCAATTATAGGAGGCATTGGGAATATTTCAGAACATTGTTTATCTTTTTCAATTATTTTCCAATTTTTGCGTATATAGTGTTTTCCCCAGTTTTTGACTGCAGGATTGTACTTAATTGGTAACAAGCACAGAGGGCGGTCTGTTAGATTTGGTCTTGCTATTTTTGAGCAATTCTTGTCTCTTAATTTTTTGCGTTTCAGAAACAATACTGTCAATTTCAGAGTCCGAGTACTCCCTTGATATGAATCGTTCCTTGAACTGTGAAATTAATTTTTTGGTTTTGTGTGGGTCAGAGGTGTTCCTCTTATGACGTATAATTCCCCCCTTGATAAATCCTCTGAAGGTAGAATAGGGATGTACACTGCTACGATGCAGGTACATAAATGTTTCTGTGGGTTTTATGAAAGTTTCAAAGTCTAAGACTCCGGACTGTTTAAATCTCTGTCCTTTGTGGACTTTTGTGTCCAGAAACACAGTCTTGTTTAAGTGAATGCTGTATGTTAATTTTAGGTATTTGTGCTCCAGATTTTCAAGTTAAAAAAACTGCAGTATTTCACTTTCTGTGGCATCCATGGCCATAAAACCTCATCTCTGTATCTAAAGTGAGCCAGAATTTTGTTTTTTTTTATGATTGTATTTTTTGATAATATTTTCAAGGATATCAAAAAGGCGCAGATCACATCTCTCGGGGGACGGGACTGCCCCCAAGCTGGCTCCTAGTATTTGTTTATAGAGTTGACCATTAAATTTAAATTCATTGTTCTCTAACAGAATTTGTAACTATTTGATAAGGTTACTGATATCTGGGATCGGTATTGTAACATCAGTTTGGTTTTTTTTTTGTGTGAGTGCTTATGCTGCAGATTGGATGAGTTCCATGGCTGTCATGTTAGTATACATGGAAGTTATATCGTAGGTAACTAGCCAGGTTTCGGGTTTCAAATGGAGGGATTCAACTTTGCTGATAAAGTCTTTGGTATCTATGACATATTTGTGTTGTTTTTGTACTAATGGCAACAGGAAGTAGTCTTTGAAATGCCCTATAGGCATAGTAGGGGAGGCGCATTGAGA
>NW_026938223.1:0-118454 GCF_032062105.1 Saccostrea cuccullata
CGAATGTTTATGTACATTGTGATGGGAATTTTCGAAATATAGCAATCATTTTACATTTAGAATCAAAGCGAATTTTTAGTTCGATCTATTATTTCCATCATTTCATCATTGATTTCAAACATTTATATTTTAGCCCTAACTTAAAGTATACACGTTGCCTAATTTAACCAATCAGCTAACGCCTGGCCATTTATTGCTCTTCTCCGTCTTGTTCAACCAGGAAATAATGTGTTAATCCAGAAATTAGGTTCTCTATTTTCTGTAAACTTTAATCTGATAACTTCATTTTTTTAACGCCTTGTTTTAAGTTAATTAACAGTAGATGGTAAATAACTATTGCCCTTTTAAACAAACCTGTTTGTTCCATCTGTGGTATTTTAAGAAGTTGGTCTATAAAAATAGGAGTTCCTCCGGAGATTTTAGACGTATTTTAATATAAAATCCAATGCAATTTTTCCCCCTTTTAATTACAAGTACAATTTAACATACAATATATCAATACCATCTACAATCCAACATTCAATTTCAGTTACGAAATATGATATACGTCCGTATCTTTTTTCCTTTTTTTCGCCCCCCGCCCCCCTTTTTTTTTTTTTTTTTGGTTAATGGGGTTGTACACAACAACCACAAAAATGATTGACTTCAGATTAAAAAAAAAGTCTCCAGGTCTCGGAAAACTGACAAGTGAAAAAAGAAGGGGAAGGGTTAAATGAGCCTTTGATGCTTGATAGAGTCTACTATTTTTTTTTTGCCGAAATAAGCAATAAATATACTCTCCGATGTACAAGTTTTACATTTTGTAAGGTTTATCCTTAAACTGAAAATCTTTGTTTGACAGAGATACTTAATTCATACATAAAAATTCATACATATTCACATGTTACAGATAAACTCATTAAAAATATACATAAAAAATTTCAGTCTTTAATTTTGATAGCACAGTTTTTGTTTTATTATTTTTTCAAACATATATTGAAAATAGTTTATATTTCATCAAGTAGCCATTATGAATGTCTTATATTACGAAAAAAAAACCCGACAACAGCTGGACAGATTTTACAAAGTTGAGCACATAGGAAAATGTTACTTGTACATTACAATATTTTATGAAATTTTAACCCTATAACAAAAGAAAAATATAGTTTACTATATAGTTATTAATAACTATAGTTTCCCAACGTTTTACCATTGTAAATTTAAGTTTCACAGTTTTCTCTACAGAAAATTGAAGTTTCAAAGTTTGAACTATAGAAGATCAAAGTATTAAAGTCTTAACAATAATTGTAAATAAAAGTATCAAAGTATAAATAAATCAATGTTATCATTATAGTAAACCAAAGTTTAATCGCAATAATTAATGTACGGAAGCGTATTACTGCCACTTGAAAAAGAAATATATTGTAAGTCATACGTACGAGATACTAATTCTTACGTACGAGATGTTAAGCAGGGGCGGATCCAGCAATTTTTGAAAGGGGGGGGGGGGAGTTCCAAGGTTATGCCCCTCTAACCCCCCCCCCTCGCAAATACATATTCTCAAGCAAAGATTCACAGACGTGTATGGAAAGGTCTAAGGTTGTGATAAATACTATCTTTGTTTTATGTCCTTTAAAAAAATGCGTACCCCCATTCCGAACAAAACAAAAACAAAAAAAAAATCAAAAAATACGGAAGCTTTAAAATTGAATGGATTCGTATCACTTCCGAAGATTATAAAGTATTTTCTTTAAAAATTTGAAAAACCTTTTCTAGGTGGGGTGCGGGGGGGGGGGGGGGTTAAAACAAAGAGTTACATGTTAGTTCGTTCAATTGATCAAGATCTGATAAAAACGGTACATATATAGCCAACACAGCCAAAGATCGCGGGAATCTAGTATCAAATTAAACCTCCCATGTTACATATCATATGCAAGATATATAAAAATAAGTAGAATATTTTCTACCATTCTCTCATAAAAATATAATAGAGGAGGTGATTGGAGGAAACTATTACTAAATGTGTGAGAATCTATCCATTCAATCAATAAATAAGACGTACAAACATATAACCTCGGAAAACGTTTTATCCTCTCTCTCTCTCTCTCTCTCCACTTGGCAAAAAATAAAGGGGGGTTCCAACCCCGGAACCCCCCCCCCCCCTCTGGATCCGCCAATGTTAAGTCGTAAGTACGAGATAATAAGTCGTACCTTCGACATACTAAGTCGTTCGTACAACATTTATATATATCTCGTACTTATGAGATACTAATTCGTACCTACGAGATACTATGTCGTACGGACGACATAATAAGTCTAGCGTACGACATAATATTTTAAGATAAGGCAAATAAAAGCATTAGCATAGCATTTCCTAACTGAAATTTTATTTTCTAGACCTGTATAGTATCAAATTATAGGGGTAAACTTGGCTCGTTGGGGCCTAGAAACGGTGTCAATTGCGTGGGCCTTTTTTTGACACTTGAAACTGTTAGAGGCGCTCCTGCACCATGGTGTTCCGGGCTTCCTTAAATGGCACAATTCCTAGTTTTGGCGCTGGGCGCTTTCTCCAGACCTGTATAGTATAATTCAGTGCCCTGGCGCCTAGAAACGGTGTCAATTGGGTCCTTTTTGACACTTGAAACCGTTAGAGGCGCTCTTGCGCCGTAGTGTTCCGGATTTCCCTAGGTGGCACAATTCCTAATTTTGGCGCTTGGCGCTTTCTCTAGACCTTTATAGTATCTGTAAGGTATCATATTATAGAGTAAATTTAGCGCCTTGGCGCTCCCCTGGAAAAAACGGTGTCAATATCACGAAACAGTGTCAATTGGGTCCTGTTTGACATTTGAAACTGATATATATTAGAGGCGCTCTTGCACCGTAGTTATCCGGGCTCCCCTAAGTGGCACAATTCCTAGTTTGGGCGCTGGGCGCTTTCTCTAGACCGGTATAGTATCTCTATAGTATCAAATTATAGGGGTAAACTTGGCGCCCTGGCGCCTAGAAACGGTGTAAATTGGGTCCTTTTTAATTTTGGCGCTTGGCGCTTTCTCTATGATCACGTGATAGGCTCCCCTAAATGGAAAAATTCCTAGTTTGGGCGCTGGGCGCTTTCTCTAAACCGGTATAATATCTGTATAATATAACGTGATAGGGGTAAACTTTGCGCCATGGCTCCTAGGAACAGTGTCAATTGGGTCTTTTAAGACACCTGAAACAGTTAGAGGCGCTCTTGTACCATAGTGTTCCGGACTTCCCTAAGAGTTTGGGTGCAAGGTGCTTTCTCTAGATCGATATAGTATCTGTATTAGGCCTGTATCACATTATAGGGGTAAACTTTGCGCCCTGGCGCCTAGAAACGGTGTCAATTGGGTCCTTTTTGACACTTGAAACCGTTAGAGGCGCTCTTGTGCCACAGTGTTTTTGGCTCCCCTAGGTGGCACAATTCCTAATGTGGGCGCTTGGCACTTTCTCTAGACCTTTATAGTATCTGTAAAGTATCATATTATAGGGGTAAAATTAGCGCCCTGGCGCCTAGAAACGGTGTCAATTGGGTCCTTTTTCACCCTTGAAACCGTTAGAGGCGCTCTTGCGCCGTAGTGTTCTGGACTTCCCTAGGTGGCACAATTCCTAGTTTGGGCGCTTTTCGCTTTCTCTAGACCGGTATAGTATCTCTATAGTATCACATTCTATGGGTTTATTTGGCACCCTGACGCCAAGAAACAGTGTCAAAAGGGTCGTTTTTGACACTTGAAACCGTAAGAGGCGCTGTTGCACCACATTGTTTTTGGCTCCCCTAAGTGGCACAATTCCTAGTTTAGGCGCAAGGCGCTTTCTCTAGACCTGTATAGTATCTGTATTATATTACATTATAGGGGTAAACTTGGCGCCTTGGTGCCTAGATACGGTGTAAATTGGGTCCTTTTGACACTTGAAACCGTTAGAGGCGCTCTTGCGCCGTAGTTATCCGGGCTCCCCTAAGTGGCACAATTCCTAGTTTGGGCGCTGGGCGCTTTCTCTAGACCGGTATAGTATTTCTGTAGTATCACATTACATGGGTAAATTTGGCGCTCTGGCGCCTAGAAACGGTGTCAATTGGGTCCTTTTATACACTTGAAACCGTTAGAAGCGCTCTTGCGCCGAAGTTATCCGGGCCCCCCTAAGTGGCACAATTCCTAGTTGGGGGGCCATACTTTAATTAATTAATGGGTGTTTTTACATCGGGTTCGATAAACACTTAAATGTTATAAAAAATTTTCTTAGCCAGCTTGACTTTAGCCAACTCTTTTGATTTTTTGGAACTTATGAATTATGACAAGGTATAGATGAGCTATTTTTGTTTCAGAATTATGAAAAACCATCAATATTTTACGAAAAGTGTCTTCAATCGCAACTATCCGATTATTCATGACAGATCAGAACAGTTATAGATTGTAGCTTTATAGCATAACCCTTAATCATATGCATGAGAATGATATGTAAGAAAACATACATTTAGAAAGTGGATGTAGGCGAAAGCCCGTCCACTTATCTAAAAGAGAATAACTTTGTATATTGAAATACTTCACTGTTCAAAAGAAAAATTTTCTAATGTCTGACCTGCTGAGATGAAGATGTTAAAAAAGAAAAGCCTACATTAAAAGTGAATTACATATGTAATATCAATTAAGTAATGCAAATGAATCATCAGATTGAATTATCAGTTATTTCACAATTATTGACCTGTGTAGGCCAACATGAAGTTATAAGGACCTATGTCAAGTGATACTGACTCGCGGTGAAAGAAAATAGGAACTATGTGAGAGGTCATGTTCATTTTTTTTCTCTGAGCTCAATATCACTTGACATGGGTCCTTATATAAACCACATTTTGACTAATATGTTGATGGTATGACCTTTAGGGTGAGCGCAGATACTTGTCCAGTTTTCATTTAGTTCAGACTTGCCAAACTGCACGTGACATTCGGTGCGTCGTTTGTATGTTGCTTTACCAAACCAAAGCCTGAACAGGGCTATAATTTCAATCAATTTATGACTATTTTTCTTCAACAAACAGATAAATTTATTAAATCAAGACAAGTTTATTATTCATTTAACTTTTGTTGTTATTCTCACCAGAACGTTGCTTTAGCGTTTGTTTACGAAGCGATGCATTGTGGATCAAAATTACTGTGTAAAAAATTTTATGGAATGAATGTGCAATAGTCCAAATTTTCTCTTCGCTCAGGCTTTGTCGTTAGAGCTCACTGTGCTAGCTATAATTGTATTGTTATATAATCATTCAAAGTTAATATTCTGAAGATGTTCTCACTGAACAGACTTGGCTGTCATTAGGTCAAAATTACCAAAAAAAAAACATGCTTCTTATATTTGCTGTGCATAATATAATTATAACAGACACCAGATTCTACATAACTGTGGTGCAGGCAAACAATGAGCTGAGCAATATCATATTTTGCTGGTAAGCTATTGCATCAGTATCAGCCAATATATATTTTGTAAAAAAGACTTGTATGAACATGATGAACAATGAAATAGTATACACTTATTTTATGACTATGAGGTAAACAGTCAAACTGTTGTCCTGAGGTAGTGGGGAAGACCTTGGAAACTGTTGCATGAGGCTGAAGGCCGAGGGCAACAGTTTCCCAGGTCTTCCCCACTACCGAAGAACAACAGTTTGACTGTTTTACCGAGTAGTCATTAAATAAGTGTTTTATTACCTAACTTAAATTAATTAATTAAATTGGAATAAAAACACGCAGACAATCAATAAAGGGTTTTAAGAACTGTTTTTTCACGTACTTGTCTATGAATTAGCTGAACACATAATATAAAGATTAAATTAATATTAAATAATTCAAAGTAATTCTTAATAAATTGATTGATTGATTGTTTGTGTGTTTTATTTAAGGAATGAAGCTTATTTCAACTTACGTTATCCGATATAACATAAGTTGGGGCAGTTTAATAAGTATTATTCATTCCTTATAATTTAATTTCAGTGTAGACAATGAGACAATATTTCTTCCGGAAAAGGTGTCAAATTGAGCATTATTTTAAAAGTAACGTTAAGCAGAGTAATACGTTTTTGACGTAGCTCATTGTGACTTAGGCAAGTTATGTTATACAAAATATTATATATTCCTTTGAATGATTCAGCCAATGAAATTGCTTGATACAAGTGAAATTAAATTATTTCAATTTAATTAATTATAAAGCAGGTAAATAGTGATGTCGTGATCATCAAAAATCTTGAATATCACGATGATGCTTTGAACAGGCAACAGTTCATTCTGTGACCCGGCCAACAGTTCGACTTTTTCATGATCACGCAAAAACATTAAATAAACGTGAAACAGTTGAAAATGCCTGATAACAAATTATACAGTAGGTTAGGTAATAATGAATAAATATTGTTTGTGGCCCCCAATATTAGAGATGTAGAATGGTACAAACAAGTCGATGCTCTTATGTTTGAAATTTTGTTTATTCAGATATTTCTCCCATCCTGGTAGTTGCTGATGCCTGATGCTAAATTAGATAATTAGTTTAAATTAGAATGCAATAGTACCTGAACATAATTTATCCTTTCAGAGAGAAGAAAACTGACTTTAAAAGAAAACCGGTGAGATTAAATCATATGAAATGTATGATGAATCAGGATGTGATCATTTGGTAAGTGGTAGTTAATTCAATCATGAATTGGAATGTATGACAATTGCATGAAAAGAAAAAAAATGATTCAAAATTTAATAAAAAAAAAAAGAAATTGAAATACTGAATTTTGGTTTACCAGCTGTGAGCTACAACAAGTTTTATGTAAAAGCTAGGGCTGAATCCATATGCCCCCTCAATGATATATGTGTATTGTTGTGATTGACATACATCAGTTATCTGATACATACAGTCAAACTTTGTTTAACTCAAACCTGAATTGAACAGGAAAGAACTTCGAGATCAATGAAAATAGGAAAATTAAATGCATATTTACTGATTCTTGCTGGTCAGTATTTTGCTGACTTTAAGGAAACTCTAAACACTGCACACTAAAGAGCTATACTTATAGGGTAGTTTTATGCAGTTAGAGTGATCTGCCCTTAGCCCTTAGATTTGAGATTTCTGCTCACAAATAGTCCTATGTCTTTTTGAACATTTTCCTGTGAAATGAGGCACATACAGTACCCTACTTATATTTATTTTGATAAGTTTGTAAATATATTTTTCATTAACAAAAAAAGTCAAAATTGACAAATTGAAAATTTGACAAACAATTCATGTTTTAAGAAGGGGTACATTGGCCACTCTTGTTGCCTAAAGGAGATGCATCCACTTTCAATATTGCATGTTAAGCTATACCCGGTGATTTATCAGTTTTAAGTGAATTTGTTTAAGACAGAAACATATCAAACAAGAGGCCCATGGGCCACATCGCTCACCTGAGTAACTTGCGTGATGCAGATCTTTACCAGATTCCCCCTCTTGCTATACCTATCATGCCCAACAACCCCCTTCCCTTTTTTATTTTAAAACTTTAGAATCTACACTACCCAAGGATGCTTCCACATAAGTTTCAGCTTTCCTGGCCCAGTGGTTCTAGAGAAGAAGATTTTTAAAGATTTGTTCTATATATTTCCATGTAAAACTTGGATTCCCTATTGTGGCCCCACCCTACCCCTGGGGGACATGATTTTATTAATTTAAAATCTACACTACCCAAGAATGCTTCCACATAAGTTTCAGCTTTCCTGGCCCATTGGTTCTTGAGAAGAAGATTTTTAAAGATTTGTTCTATATATTTCCATGTAAAACTTGGATACCCTATTGTGGCCCAGCCCTACCCCCGGGGGTCATGATTTTAACAATTTAATATCTACACTACCCAAGGATGCTTCCACATAAGTTTCAGCTTTCCCGGCCCAGTGGTTATTGAGAAGAAGATTTTTAAAGATTTGTTCTATATATTTCTATGCAAAACTTAGATTCCCTATTGTGGTCCCGCCCTACCGCTGGGGGTCATGATTTTAACAATTTAAAATCTACACTACCCAAGGATGCTTCCACATAAATTTCAGCTTTCCTGGCCCAGTGGTTTCTAAGAAGAAGATTTTTAAAGATTTCTATGTAAAACTTGGATTCCCTATTGTTCTATACATTTCTATGTAAAACTTGGATTCCCTACTGTGGCCCCGCCCTACCCCCAGGGGTCATGATTTTAACAATTTAATATCTACACTACCCAAGGATGCTTCCACTTAAGTTTCAGCTTTCCTGGCCCCGTGGTTCTTGAGAAGAAGATTTTTTAGTGACCCCACCCTATTTTTGTCTTTTCTTGATTATCTCCCCTTGTAAGGGGACTTGGCCCTTCATTTTAACAAATTAAACTCCCCTTCACCCAAGGATGATTTGTACCAAGTTTGGTTAAAATTGGCTCATTGGTTCTTGAAAAGAAGTCGAAAATGTGAAAAGTTTACAGACGGACAGACGACAGACAAAATGTGATCAGAAAAGCTCACTTGAGCCTTCAGCTCAGGTGAGCTAAAAAGCATTTCAGACCAAAACGGGACTTCAACTGGAAGTACGGCATGTTGTGACAACATAGAGAGTCCCCTAAGATTGGTTTTTTTAGCTCACCTGAGCCGAAGGCTCAAGTGAGCTTTTCTGTTCAAATTTTGTCCGTTGTACGTCTAGCTGTCCATCCGTCCATCTGTCTGTCCGTCTGTCAGAAAAGGGAAGGGGGTAGTGGGGCATGATAGGTATAGCAAGAGGGGGAATCTGGTAAAGAACTGCATCACCCAAGTTACTCAGGTGAGCGATGTGGCCCATGGGCCTCTGGTTTTTTTGGGTTTTTTTTTTTTGTGTGTGTGTTCAGTTTGTTATATTTGAGCTTTTATATATTTTAGAGGCATTCACCAATGTCATTACTAATGACAAACAGAAGAAACGGAGACGGGAGAATGGAAAGACTGATCTTCACAGACAGCAGTCAAAACAAAGCAAAAGAAAGCGTTCAGTAAGTCTAATTTACTCAAAACTTTATGAAAAAGTGATCTTTTGGGGTTTATTTTTAAACTAATCGGCCTACGTTTCAAAGATATTTGTTAATTAATAGTCTTCTTTCATCATGTATAGCAGAGTTGTAGAGGAATTCAATATTCTTTGAAATTTATGATATTTTGTGTCAATGGGTATTTCTACAAAACTAAGGTCACATAGTTCATTATCATTTATACTTGTACAGATATGTTTTTAAAAAGTCTGTATGATTAACTATGCGCTTTTTCCCTCAGAAACTGGAAAGAAGAAAGAAGGCTGTGGAACATCTTAAGTTATCTAGAGGAGTCATGGACCCCAACATCTAAAAAGAACTTGACGGAGTGCCTTCAGTTGGACATAAATTCACCCGAGAAGACTGATGACGAAAACTCAACAAAGTGGGTCAGGCTCCCATTTTCCTGGAAAACAACCAGACTGTGCAAGGGAAAAGAGGCACTGGACAAGGCATATAGACACAAGGTCCTGAAGACCGAATCTGCAGATGCCAGTTGGTATTTGTAAGGGATGGTAGAGAGGACACAACAACACCTCCTCCTGAGAAGTGTCCAGTTTGGGCCATTTCCAGGGACTACTCCTCATAGAGGTAATTAATTTTCTCAGATACTTATTAGCTCTTCTGAGCCAAAGGCTCAAAGAGCTAATGCTATGGCCATTTGTGCGGTGTGCGTCGTGCGGTGTGCATTAACTTTTTAGAATATGGGCCATAACTCAAGAACCCCTTGGCCAATCATTTTCAAATTTGTCACAGGGTATCCTTGGCCCAAGGTCTACCATTTATACTAAAACTAAGGGTAGGACCCTAAAACAAGGGGAGATAATCACGAAAATAAAATAAGAAAAACTGGTTGCTAAAAAAATCTTCTTCTCCAGAACCACTGGGCAGATTTTCACCAAACTTACATACAAGGGTCAGGATATTTTGAAGATTAAAAATTGTTCAAGGCATGACCCTGGGGCAAAGGGTGTGGTCTGAATGTCACTTCAAAGTTGACCAAAATTTACAGTTTATAAAAATGTTGATATTTTGCTTACTATAAAGACTAGGATCATCAAATCTTGTAAGTTGATGCATCTCAGGACTTGACATCATGTTAATACAAAAGTAGGTCACGGTGACCTACTTTATAAATTTTACGGGCTTTTGTTTTGAAATTAATTGGTAGGCATATTTTGGACACTTTAAGGCCTATGATCATAAAACTTGGTCAGATGGTGCATCTTGGGTCCTCAAACAACATCAACTTAAAAGTAGGTCATCGTGACCTACTTCTTAAATTTTATGGCTATACTTTTCTAAAACATTTAATCCCATTATTTCAGACACTGAAAGGTTTAGAATCACCAAATCTTGTAAGTTGATGCATCTTGGGGCTTTAAAACATATTTATTAAAAAGTAGGTCACTGTGACCTACTTTTTGAACTTTGCAGGCATTTGTTTTCAAATTGTTTAAAAGACATATTTTGAATACTGTTAGACCTATGATCATCAAATTTTGTCAGTTGATGCATCTTTGGTTTTCAAAGCAAGTCGACCAAAAAGTAGGTCATGGTGACCTACTTTTGACATTTTATGGCTAGATTTAAATATCTTGGGTATCTATTGGCTTAGACTTGTCAAACTTTGTCAGTTGATGTATCTTGGGTTTTCGGAAATCATTGACAAAAAACTATTTTTGACATTTTCTGGCTAGATTTATGTATCTCAAGTACTTATTGGCTTAAAATCATGAAACTTTGTCAGTTGATGCCTCTTGGGTTTTCGGAGATCATGGACCAAAAAGTAGGTCACAGTGACCTACTTTTGACATTTTATGGCTTTATTAAAATATCTCAGGTACTTATTGGGTTAGAATCATCAAACTTTGTCATTTGACGCATATTGGGTTTTCGAAGCATGTCGACCAAAATGTAGGTCACAGTGACCTACTTTCGAATATCTCAGGTACTGATTGGCTTAGAATCATCAAACTTTGTCAGTAGATGCATCTTGGGTTTTTGGAAAATGTTGACCAAAAAATTGGTCACCATGACCTACTTTTGACATTTTATGGCTATATTTATGTACCTCAGGTACTTACTGGTTTAGAATCATCAAACATTGTCAATTGAAGCATTTTGGGTTTTCCGAGAATGATGAGCAAAAAATAGGTCACAGTGACCTACTTGTGACATTTATTGCTATATTTAAGTATTCTAGGGTACATATTGGCTTAGAATTGTCAAACTATGTCAGTTGATGCACCTTGGGTATTCGGAGAATGCTGACCAATAAGTAGGTCACTGTGACCCACTTTTGAATATCTCAAGTACTTACTGGCTTAGAATCATCAATCTTTTTCAATTAATGCATCTTGTGTACTCAGAAAATTTAAATCAAAAAGTAGATCACCATGACCTTCTTATAGTATTTTATACTTACATTTAAATATCTTCAGTCTTAACTGGGTAAGAATCATCAAACTTTGTCAGATGATGCATCTTTGGTCTTAGGATAGGTTGTAAAATTTATCAGAAGAGCGATTCAAGGCCCCTGGGCCTCTTGTTTATCTTTACCTTTCTTATTATTGTGTCAAACTTTTATAAATTCATTTAACTTCCCTTTTTAAGTGAACAAAAAGATCAATACCATTTGAAATATTAAGGATGTGTTATTTTTTGCTTGCAAATACTGAAGTCTGATTATATTGAACCATTTTCTATGGCCTTCTTTTGATAAGTTTTCTGATAGTGTAGGGTCTTCTTGTCTAACCAATTGTGTACTTTTATTATAAGAAAAGGAGCAACATCAAACAATAGTAGGGTAAAATACACAATATGACCTCTTTTTGGAAATTATGCCTGTACATCCTTAAATAATTTGTGGATCACGACACATCTTATCTTTGAATCTGAGAGAATCTGATTTGGGAATTATCATATCAGATGTTTTTATAATAACTCATATCCTTATGACCAGAAAACTTGGTTTTTTGATGGAGATAAGAATTACTTTACAATCATTTTAATTTGTGGGGGTCTATGTTTATGGGTTAGTGAAATTTTGTTGGTTCTTGGGAATGTAATTTTGTAAGTAATTTGTATATTCAGAAGATTCACTGAACACAACTTTTCTGTTGAAGATTTTCTTCCCAACTTCCTTAGAAGGACAACTTTTTCAATGAATGGGATGTAATTATAAACACCAAAATATCACTT
Source organism: Saccostrea cuccullata (assembly GCF_032062105.1). Classification (NCBI taxonomy): domain Eukaryota; kingdom Metazoa; phylum Mollusca; class Bivalvia; order Ostreida; family Ostreidae; genus Saccostrea; species Saccostrea cuccullata. The sequence goes on from NW_026938223.1 coordinate 12,233, forward strand.
CAGCTAAATTTTAACTATTTTTTTTATTCCTTGTAGGTCAAACGAGGTTTCAGCTATCAAAAGAATACAAGAAAAAGAACTTTTTAATTCTGTGGTTGGGGATTTCCAGATGTAAATATTGATAGTTGTTTTTTTTTTTTAATGTACCTGTAATCAACAGTTCAGGGTATATAGTTTTTCATTGTTGGTCTGTCTGTCTGCAGAAGTGTAAACCAGGCCTAAAGCTTTTGAGTGGATGGGGCGACTGATTTCACAGATGTATTCTTAGTGACCAGACTTGTTGACCTCCTTACATGGACCTTTGAGTTTCAACCACTTTAACAAAAAAATTAAACTGTATTCTTGGCCACAACTTTCAAATAGTTGATGCTAGAGCTTTCACTTTTGCATTTCATTTGACAAGACTTTCAACAGGTATAAATATTTTTTTGACATTGACCTTCGAGTTGGACTCACTTTTAAAATATTTTAACCTTGGACAGAACTTTTGAAAAGCAAGTACTAAGGCTTTCATATTTCGACGGTGACAAAACCTTTCTCTCGATACCAACATTTTTTACCTTGACCTTTGACTTGCAAATGAGAAACTACAACACACACAATAAGCTGTCATTTGGGGGCATCAGTGTTTCACAAACACATTTTTAAATCAACAAGCAAATTCAAAGAATTGTGGTCCCCCGCTTTCAGTGTCTTCTGGGTGAGATGTCATTTTTTATGACATTTTGCATATAATATGAACGCCCTATCATAAGTCATCTATTTAGAAATTATCACTGAACTCCAAGGTCAAGGTCAAAGGGTTAACATTCTTGTATCCAATGAAAAGTCTTCTCAAAAGGATTACATGAAGTATGAAAGCCTTAGCCCTTACCATTCAAAAGTTATGGTCAACCTTAAAGTTTTCTCATAAGTACTAAAAAAATCTAAAAGGTCAAGGTCAAAAGGTCAAGGTTGTTGGTATCAAATGAAAGGTCTTGCCACAAAGAATACATATGTGAAGTATGAAATTTCTGGTATCTACTGTTCAAAAGTTGTGGCCAAGGTCAAAGTTTTTGAAAAGTAGGTCAAATTCCAAGGTCAAGGTCCAAAAGGCAAAGTTCTTGGCATTCAATGAAAGGTCTTCTCACAAGAATTATATATGTGAAGTATGAAAGCCCTTGTCCTTACCATTCTAAACTTATGGATAAGGTTAAAGTTTTCTTATAAGTACGAAAACATCCTAGGTAAAGGTCAAAAGGTCAAAGTTGTTGGTATCCAATAAAAGGTCTTCCTACAAAGAATACATATGTGAAATATGAAAGTCCTAGTACCTACCATTCAAAAGTTATGGCCAAAGTCAAAGTTTGGAATTTTTGTGTAAAATTGGGTCAAACTCCAAGGTCAAGGTCAAAAGATCGAATTTGATGGTACCCAAAGAAAGGTCTTGTCTTAAGGAATACACATATGAAATATGAAAGTCATGGCTCCACTAAATCAAAAGTTATGGGCAAGGTTAAAGTTTTTGTGATGGATGGACAGCTAGACAGACGGACAGACGAATGAGATTTAATATCCCCTTGCTTTCCCGAAAGCAAGGGACAATTATTAACAGCTCTTAAGCTGTTCAAGCAGTAGAATACAGTAGAATTCAGAGGTTATATTTTGTCAATACCTCAAGAATCGGATTCTATGATTATGAAAGTAGATTTCTGTTTTTCATTTATATTCATCTTTTAATAGTCGATGTTATACCTTAATTCTAATGCCTGTTCACACGATGAGTTTAATTCGCAGTAAATTAATGCGAAGTAAACAAATGCGAATCAAACTAATGAGAATTAAATTGCATTCACACAACAGCTAATGCGAAGTTTAACTAATGCGAATTAAAATTCTACTTCTGCTGCCAGGCGTCAGTAAGGCTATTATGACGTCATTTGCAAATCACGTCACCTAATGCAGGAGCAGCTGCATTTGACATAATATTACAGTGTCTGTATACACATTTTAGAAATTAACACAATTTTCCTTAGTTTTTACTCAAAAATAGCACTAATACTTCAATTTGACCACTGACATGTGGCATTTGACCTAATTTTGCCATTACGCATGCCTCAAAATTTAATTCGAATCAGCTTCGCGTAGCGTTCACATGGAGCTAATGCGAAGTAATTTAATGTGCAGTAAACTATTCGAATTAAACTAATTTGTATTAAAATCTCCATGTGAACGCTATGCAAAGCTAATTCGCAGTAACTTTATGTTTAATTCGAATTAAACTCTCCGTGTGAACAGGGTATAAATATCAATAGTCACTAATTTGGTTTTCATGTATAAAATATTTATATGATAGTAGCTAAAGCACCTGGCCATGTTTGTATTTTTGTTTTACATACAGATGCAGTGTTGATGTTTTGATATATTTTTGTAAAAATTGTTATGCTTTTTCATAGATTTATTTTTTATAATACTGTAGTAACTTAATTGAGTCCCTGAATGTCAATAGTCACTAATTTGGTTTTGATTTATAAAATATTGTATTTTTTATAAATATAGTAACTAAAAACAAGTCATGATTTTTTTTATGTTGTACATATACAATGTTGATGCTTTGATATATCTTTAAAATTTGTTATACTTTTTCATAGATTTATTTTGTTCGCATAATACTTAAGTAACTGAATTGAGTAACTTAAATTTTTCTTTGTTGTGAATTAGAATAGATAGTATTATTAATATAATTTCTGAGAATACAAATGTCATCATATTTGAAATTTGTTTTGCTGTTTACTATATCCTCTAGTTCACTCATCAATATTCAATAACAAATGAACCCAACCGGAGAAACTTGAAGATTCTCATAAGCTAATTCCAGTATGAGAATTTTAAGAAAATTCATCAAGAAAGAAAATAAATCCATTTAAATTCCATCAAGGGAAACCCCAAGATTCCTGATAAGTTTCCATGATATGGAAACTACTACCTTTCAATTCCCTTAGGTTTCCAAACTATGGAAACTCAAGTTTTACTACCGGTATATGAATCCAAACAGTTTCCTAATCATGGAATCTTTAAGATTCCCGACTAGTTTCCCATCCATTGAAGCTACTATGTTCCAATTCCATAAGGTATCCCGAGACACAGAAGTCAGTGGAATCTTCAGGTTTCTTATGGTATCCAAATGGTTTTCAAAACATGGAATTCTTGAGATTCCTGACTAGTTTCCCATCCACAGAAACACCCTACGCTCTGATTCCATTAGGTATCCCGATACACGGAAACCAGTGAAATCTTTAAGATTCCCATACGGGAAACTTAGAGAATCAAGGGAAACCTTGCTATTCCACTGGATTCCAAGTCACGGGATACCTAATGGAATCCGAGTGTAGGGTGTTTTCGTTGCACGGAATCAAGGGGGAATAACCCAGTATCCTGCATGGAAACCACAAGGAACCATAATGTAATCTTGAAGTTTCCAAAAAGGTTTCCAACAATGGGAAACTGGTTTTTTCACTCAGTACTGAGTACTACAAGACAAGTAAGAGAGGAATATCCTAGGCTATTGATACGTTCTACGGAGTACTACAAGACAGGTAGGAGACTAGTACCCTAAGCTATTGATACGGTCTACCAAGTACTACAAGATTGGTAAGAGACCAGTACCCTAGGCTATTGATATGATCTACCAAGTACTTCAAGACAGGTAAGAAAACAGTACCCCAGGCAATTGATACAGTCCACTGAGTACTACAAGACAGGTAAAAGTCTAGTACGCTAGATTATTGATAAAGTCTACCAAGTACTACAAGACTTGTAAGAATCCAGTACTATTGCTATTGATACAGTCTACTGAGTACTACAAAACTGGTAAGAGACCAGTGCTGTAGGCTATTGATATGGTCTACGGAATACTAGTCCAGTACCCTAGGCTTTTGATACGGTCTTCCCAGTACTACAAGACTGGTGAGAGACCAGTACCCTAGGGTATTAATATGGTCTACCGAGTACTACAAGACAGGTAAGAGAACAGTACCTTAGGCAATTGATATGGTCCACAGAGTTCTACAAGACAGGTAAAAGTCTAGTACGCTAGATTATTGATATGGTCTACTGAGTACTAAAAGACAAGTACGAGTCCAGTTCCCTAGGCTTTTGATACGGTCTACCCAGTGTTACAAGACAGGTAAGAGTCCAGTACCCTAGGCCATTGATACGGTCTATCGAGTACTACAAGACTGGAAGGAGACCAGTACCCTAGGCTATTGATACAGTCTACTGAGTACTGGTAAGAAACCAGTGCCCTAGGCTATTGATACGGTCTACCAAGTACTTCAAGACTGGAAAGAGACCAGTACCCTAGGCTATTGATATGGTCTACCAAGTACTACAAGACAGGTAAGAGAACAGTACCCTAGGCTATTGATACTGTCCACCGAGTACAACAAGAAAGGTAAAAGTCCAGTATGCCAGATTATAAATATGGTCTAATGAGTACTACAAGACATGTAAGAATCCAATACCATAGGCTATTAATACAGTCTACTGAGTACTGCAAGACAGGTAGGAGACCAGTACCCTAGACCATTGATATGGTCTACTATGTACTACAAGACAGGTAAAAGTCCAGTACCCCAGGCTATTGATACGGTCTACCGAGTACTACAAGACAGGAACTAAGAGTCCAGTACCTTAGGCCATTGATACGGTCCACCAAGTACTACAAGACAGGTAAAAGTTAAGTACCCTTGACTTTTGATATCATCTACCGAGTACTACAAGACTTGTTAGAATCCAGTACAATAGGCTATTGATACCGTCTACTGAGTACAAAAAAACTACTAGGAAACCAGTACCCTAAGGTATTGATACGGTCTACCGAGTACTCCAAGACATGTAGGAATCCAGTACTATAGGCTATTGATACGGTCTACTGAGTACTACAAACCTGGTAAAATACCTATACCTTAGGCTATTGATACGGTCAATTGAGCACTACAGAACAGGTAAAAATCCAGTACAATAGCCTATTGATACGGTCTACTGAGTACTAAAAGACAAGTAGGAGTCCAGTACCCTAGGCTTTTGATCGGTCTACCCTGTACTACAAGACTGGTAACAGACCAGTACCCAAGGTTTTTGCTATGGTCTACTGAGTACTACAAGACAGGTACTAAGAGTCCAGTACCCTAGGCGATTGTATGATAAGGTCTACCGAGTACTACAAGACTGGTAAGAATCAAGTACCCTTGGCTATTGAAACAGTACAGAGAACTACAAAACTGGTAAAAGACCAGTACCCTAGCCTATTGATACGGTCTTGCGAGTACTACAAGACAGGTAGAAGACCAGTACCCTAGGTCATTGATATGGTCTACTAAGTACTACAAGACAGGTAAGAGACCAGTACCCTTAGTTAATTATACGGACTACCAAGTACTACAAGATAGGATAAAGTCCAGTGCCCTAAGCTATTGATATGGTCTACCGAAACTACAAGACAGGAACTAAAAGTCCAGTACCTGAGGCCATTGATAAGGTCCACCAAGAACTACAAGATAGGTAAAAATAAGTACCCTAAACTATTGATATTATCTACCAAGTACTAAAAGACTTGTTAGAATCCAATATGATAGGCTATTGATACAATATACTGAGTACTAAAAAAAGTAGGAGACCAGTACCCTAGGCTATTGATACGATCTACCGAGTACTACAAGACTTGTAAGAGAACAGTACTCTAGGCTATTGATAGGGTCTACCAAGCAGTACACGACAGGTAAAAGTCCAGTACAAAAGGCTATTGATACAGTCTACTGGTACTACAAGACAAGTAGGAGTCCAGTACCCTAAGTAACTGGTAAGAGACCAGTACCCCACCGAGTACTTCAAAACAGGTACTAAGAGTCCAGTAACTTAGGCCATTGCATGATACGGTCTACCGAGTACTACAAGACTTGTAAGAATCCAGTACCATAGGCTATTGTTACAGTCTGCTGTGTACTTCAAAACTGGTAAGAGACCAGTAACTTAGGTTATTGATATGATCTACGGAGTACTACAAGACTGGTAAGAGACCAATACCTTAGGCTATTGATACGAACTACCGAGTACTACAAGGCAGGTAAGGGAACAGTACCCTGGGCAATTGATACAGTCCACCGAGTACAACAAGACAGGTAAAAGTCTAGTACCCTAGGCCATTGTATGATACGGTCTACCAAGTACCACAAGACTTGTAAGAATCAAGTACCCTAGGCTATTGATACAGTACTGAGAACTACAAAACTGGTAAGAGACCAGTACCCTTAGCTATTGATACGGTCTTGCGAGTACTACAGGACAGGTAAAAGTCCAGTACCCTTGGCTATTGATACGGTTTTCTGAGGACTACAAGACAGGTACATGTACATTGTACTAAGAGTGCAGTACCCTGGGCCATTGTATGATACAGTCTACCGAATACTACAAGACTTGTAAGAATCCAGTACCTACAAGACAGGTACATTGTACTAAGAGTGCAGTACCCTGGGCCATTGTATGATACAGTCTACCGAATTTCAATACTACAAGACTTGTAGGCTATTGATACAGTCTACTGAGTACTACAAATCTGGTAAGGGACAGTTTCCTAGGATATTGATACGGTCTACCGAGTACTACAGGACAAGAAAAAGTCCAGAACCTTTGGCTTTTGATACGGTCTACTGAGTACTATAAGACAGATACAGTAGGAGACCAGTACCTTAGGCTATTGATAGGGTATATCGAGTACTGGACATTTGCGAAATAGCGTACAGCGAACAGCGGACTTCAGACATCTAAAGGCGGACTTTTCTAAGGGAGCGATTTAAAAACTTGAAAAATATAAATTAATAACAAATCATCTGAAAATGTATAAGCCTCTGATAGCTATGAAAAAATTAAATCGAAGAATTTTGAAATTCGTATTTTGACTGGTTTAATTAGAAAGTTTGCAAAGAATTTATTCGTGAACATTAAACTGTCTCGAAATAACATAAAATAATATTTTTGTATGCATTATTAAATTGAATAGTATCAAATATGAACTACAAACAACTACATGTACAATCTTAGAAATTGAATTGTACAGACATTATATTTCAACTTCACATTAATTAATTTGTTTCTAATTTGCAAACTGAAAGTACAACTTCTGATCAATGTGATATACTGTAAATAAACCTTTTTAAATAAGGGATGTTTTACGCCTTGCATGCACAAATTTGGGTCATATTTTACTTGCATTATACTTTTCAATTCCCATTTGCTATGCAATTTGTCGTTGGAAGATGAACTGAGTAGAAAGCATGAATTTTGTCAAAACTTTAATTTATATTTTACTGTATAAAACTTATACTAAATTAGCCTATTTTAAATATAATGGACAATTAAGATACCAAGTTTAATGACACGTAAAAGCAAAGATAAAAAAATGTTTTTTTCTGTTTGTTTGTTTGTTTGTTTTTCAAAGAAAAAAAAATGCACAAATTTTTTTCTGTTTGTTTGTTTGTTAACAATTTTTTACGAAATTTTTTTTATTTTGAATATTGAAATTAAAAAAAGACAAATATATCCCCACGAAAATTTGTGCTTCTACAGTATTCAAAGTACTTAAAGCTAAATGTTTCCAGTTACTGTAAACCAACTTTTATTCGCTTGCGAGACATTTTCGCGAAGTTCACGAGAACCTTGTCATCGCGAATATTCCTCGCCGTGAACCGGTCCCTAAAGTCTGTGTGTTAATTAATAACATCTAAAATCGACTTGATCGCGAAAATTGATTGTCGCGTACTAGTTTACCGCTGTTTAATCGCAAAATAAAGTCTTTGCGAATTAAAGTTGGTTAACATATAGTCGTTAGATATTTAAAATATGTACTGAAGAGACACTATCGATTTTGATTTTTTTTTTGGAGGGGGGGGGGGGGGGGGGGTGTTGAGGTACAACTTCCCTGAAATTTTTTTTTGACAAATCAAAAAAGGAAAATATATTCAAAACTCGAAAATTCCATTCTCAGAGTGTATTTAAGAAAGGGTGTGTGTATGTTAATTTCCATCATTTAGATAAATTTGCATATTAAGATAATTTCACTGCCTATACAAGTACTGTACCAAAAAGTGTGTGCTTGTGAGAGGGTGGGATCAACTTGCTTTTTAATTAACGTATTGTACCCCAATTTTATTAAGCCAAATTAAAATTTGAGTTCTGATACTAAGTCTGTATATAAGTCTTGCTTATTAAAATTGATTGAACCAGGTAATTGAAATTGGTATAAATCTGAGAAAGCTAAGTAGATCAGGAATCTGCATCATGTTTCCAGCTAAGTCAAATGTACATTACTCTTTATTTATTTCAAATTCGATATACATTTGTGCATTAGGGCACATCCTTTTTTCTTTTTTCAGAGGGATGTGTGTGTTAAAACAGGCACATAGAAAACAGTTTGTAAAACTGAAAAATCTTGAAAGTCAAATATTTAATAATAATAAAATTCGTATAAAGAATAAGATTTAAGATAGAAAATGAAAACACATTTTCGATGTGAGTTCCGATTGCAAGGAGACTGACTGAAACATAATGTAATCCAAGTGTTCCTTATTTCCTACTTATAAATGTCGCAGAAGTATGTTGTTTGTTGATAACCATAATATCAAATGCTATTGCATTATTCATTCAAACGTAAAATAATTAATGTGATTTATAAATTCTGCACCTTGAGATGCTCCCCCTTATTTAAAGTCCGAAGTCTGAAGTCTGTTGTCCACTGTACGCTATTCCGCAAATGTCCACTACAAGACAGGTAGGAGACCAGTACCCTAGGCAATTGATATGATCTACTAAGTACTACAAGACAGGTAAGAGACCAGTACCCTAAGTTAATGATACGGTCTACCAAGTACTACAAGATAGGTAAAAGTCCAGTGCCCTAGGCTATTGATATGGTCTACCGAAAACTACAAGACAGGAACTAAGAGTCCAGTACCTGAGGCCATTGATAAGGTCCACCAAGTACTACAAGATAGGTAAAAATAAGTACCCTAAACTATTGATATCATCTACCAAGTACTACAAGACTTGTTAGAATCCAATACGATAGGCTATTGATACAATATACTAAGTACTAAAAAAAGTAGGTGACCAGTACCTTAGGCTATTGATACGATCTACCGAGTACTACAAGACTTGTAAGAATCCAGTACAATAGGCTATTGATACGGTCTATGAAATTCACAGGACGGTAAGAGAACAGTACCCTAGGCTATTGATAAGGTCTACCGAGTACTACAAGACAGGTAGGAGAACAGTACCCTAAGCTATTGATATGGTCTACGAAATTCTACAGGACAGGTAGGAGAACAGTACCCTAAGTTATTGATACGGTCTACCGAGTACTACAAGACAGGTAGGAGAACAGTACCTTAAGCTATTGATACGGTCTACGAAATTCTACAGGACACGTAAGAGAACAGTACCTTATGCTATTGATACGGTCTACCAACTACTACAGGACAGGTAGGAGAACAGTACCCTAAGCTATTGATACGGTTTACCAAGTACTACAGGACAGGTAGGAGAACAGTACCCTAAGCTATTGATACGGTTTACCAAGTACTACAGGACAGGTAGGAGAACAGTACCCTAGGTTATTGATACAGTTTACTGAGGTTTACTGAGTACTACAAGACTGGTAGGAGACAAGTACAATATAGTCTATTGATATGGTCTACCAAGTACTACAAGGCAGATAAGAGAACAGTACCCTAGGCTATTTATATGGTCTACAGAGTAATACAAGACAGGTTGGAGATCAGTACCCTATGCTCTTCATACGGTCTACTGAGTAATACTAGACATATAAATTACTAGTACCCTACGCTATTGATACGGTCTACTTAGGACTACAAGACAGGTAAGAGACCAGTACCCTAGGCTATTGATACCGTATACCGAGTACTACAAGATAGGTAGGAGAGCAGTACCCTAAGCTATTGATACAGTCTACTGAGTCCTACAAGACAGGTAATAGACCAGTGCTCAGGCTATTGATATGGTCTACTGAGTACTACAAGAGAGGAACTAAGAGTCCACTACCATAGGCCATTGATAGGGTCTACAGAGTACTAAAAGACCGGTAAGAATCCAGTTTCCTAGGCTATTGATTCAGTCTACTTAGTACTACAAATCTGGTAAGAGACCAGTACCCTAGGCTATTGATAAGGTCTACTGAGTACTACAAGACAGGAAAAAGTGCTGTACCCTAGGCTATTGATATGGTCTTCCAAGAACTACATCAGAGATAGGAGTCCAGTTCCTTAGGCCATTGATACGGTCTACTGAGTATTACAAGACCGGTAAGAGACCAGTACCCTCGGTTATTGATACGGTCTACTGAGTTCTACAAGACAGGTAAAAGTCCTGTAACATAGGCTTTTGATATGATCTTCCAAGTACTACATCACAGGTAAGAGTCCAGTACCCTAAGATATTGATACAGACTACTTAGAACTACTAGATAGGTAGGAGACCAGTACCCTAGTCCATAGATATGGTCTACCTAGTACTACAAAACTATTATGTGACCAGTACGCTAGGCTATTGATACAGTCTACTGAGTACTACAAGACTGGTAAGAGACAAGTACGCTAGGTTATTGATACAGTCCACTGAGTACTACAAGACAGATAGAACACAGGTACCCTCGGCTATTGATACAGTCCACCAAGTACTACAACACAGGTAAAAGTCCAGAACCCTAGGTCATTGATACAGCCTAATGAGTACTACAGAACAGGTAAAAGACAAGTACCCTAGGCTATTTATACGGTCTACCAAGTACTATTAGACAGGTAGAAGACCAGTACCCTAGGCTATTGATACGGTCTTCCAAGTACTACAAACTGGTATGAGACCAGTACCCTAGGCTATTGATACCGTCTTCTGAGTTCTTCAAGACTGGTAAGAGACAAGTATGCTAGGCTATTGATACGGTCTACCAAGTACTGCAACACAGGTACGAGACAAGTACCCTAGGCTATTGAAACGGTCTACCAAGTACTATTGGACAGGTAGGAAATGTGTGCCCTAGGCTATTGATATGGTCTACTGAGTACTGCAAGACAAGTACTAAGATTCCAGTACCCTAGGCTATTTAGACGGTCTACCATGTACTATTGGACGGGTAGGAGACGAGTACCCTAGGCTATTGATATGGTCTTCTGAGTACTATAAGACTTGTAAGAATACAGTACCATAGGCTATTGATACGGTCTACCGAGCATTAAAAGATAGGTAGGAGACCATTACCCTAGGCTATTGATATGGTCTACCAAGTACAACAGGACAGATTGGAGACCATTACCTTAGGCTATTGATACTGTCTACCGAGACAAGTAAGTTCCTAGACAGTATCAATAGCCTAGGGTAATGGTCTCCTACCTGTCTTGTAGTACTCGGTAGACCGTATCAATGGCCTAGGGTACTAGTCTCCTACCTGTCTTGTTTTATTTGGTAGACCATATCAGTAGCCGCATTAATAGCCTAGAGTACTGGTCTCTAACCAGTCTTGTAGTACTCGGTAGATATTATCAATAGCCTTGGGTACTGGTCTGATACCTTTGTTTTAGTACTCGGTAGACCGTATCGATAGCTTTGGGTACTTTTTTCCTTCCTGTGTTGAAGTACTCTGTAGACAATATCAATAGGATACTGATCTCTTACCTGTCTTTTAGTACTCAGTAAACCGTATCAATAGCTTAGTGCACTTTTCTCCTACCTGTGTTATAGTACTCGGTAGACTGTATCAATAGCCTAGGGTAATTGTCTCCTATCTTTCCTGTAGTACTTGGTAGACCATATCAATACCCTAGGGTACTGGTCTCCTACCTGTCTTGTAGTACTCGGTAGACCGTATTAATAGCCGAGGGTACTGGTCTCCTACCTGTCTTGTAGTACTCGGTAGGCCGTATCAACAGCCTTGGGTACTGGTCTCCTACCTGTCCTGTAGTACTCGGTGCACCATATTAATGTCCTAGGTGTACTGGCCTCTAACCAGTCTTGTAGTACTCAGTAGACCTTATCAATAGCCTAGGGTACTGGTCTCATACCAGTCGTGTAGTACTCGGTAGAGCGTATCAATGGCTTAGGGTACTGGTCTCCTACCTGTCTTGTATTTGGTAGACCATATCAATAGCCTAGGGTACTGTTCTCTTACCTGTCCTGTAGTACTCAGTAGACTGTATGAATAGCCTAGGATACTGGTCTCTTACCTGTCTTGTAGTACTCAGTAGACCGTATCAATACCCTATGGTGCAAGTGTCTGACCTGTCCTGTAGTACTCGGTAGACTGTATCAATAGCTTTTGGTACATGACTCCTAACTGTCCTGTAGAACTCGCTGGACCGTATCTATTGCACGACAAATTCACGAAAATGAGATAATCATAATTTCACAATCGATAAACTAGGTTTATCGGTTGTAAACTATAGTTTACGGACTGTAAACTATAGTTAACGCGATAATCTATGTTTCACAACCGTAAACTATACTTAACATCGAAAACTATCATTTGCGATTGCAAAACATAGATTATCTGATAAATACAGTTTCACGATTTGTAAACTATAGTTTACAAACTGTTAACTATAGTTAACGATCTGATAAATATAATTTCACGATTTGTGAAACTATGATTACCAACTCTTAACTATAGTTAATCAACAAAATCTATTGTTAACGCTTTATTCAGACAGATAAACTTAGATTAGCATACGTAAACTATAATTAACGACCGTTAAATGTAGTTTCACAGATGAAAACTATACTTAACGAATCGTTAACTAAAGTTTACTGTTTGTAAACTATAGTTTACGTCGATAAACCTAGTTTATTAATTGTGAAACTAGGTTTATCTCATTTTTGTGAATTTGGCGTGCCATACGTATCAACAGTTTAGGGTACTGGTCTATCACCTGTCCTGTAGTACTCAGTAGACCGTTACAACAGCCTAGGGTACAGGTCCCTCACCTGTCCTGAAGTACTCAGTAGACCGTATCAATACCTTAGGGTACTAGAGTTTTACCTGTCTTGTAGTACTCAGTAGACCGAATCAATAGCCTAGGGTAGTGGACTTTTACCTGTCTTGTAGTACTCAGTATACCATATCAATAGCCTAGGGTACTGGACTCTTACCTGTCCTGTAGTACTTTGTAGACCGTATCAATATCCTAGAATACAGATCTCTCACCTGTCCTGAAGTACTCAGTAGGCCGTATCAATAGCCTAGGGTACTGGTTTCTCACCAGTCCTGTAGTACTCAGAAGGCCGTATCAATAGCCTATGGTACCGGACTTCTTCCTGTCCTGTAATACTCGGTGGAGCGTATCAATAGCCTAATGTACTGGTCTCTTGTAAGTCTAATGTTTTAACAGATAGCAATTTATCTGAAGCATAATATACAGTAGAATCTTTCACTATCATTTTCCCACAATCACTTATCTTCTCATTTCCCCGTCGCATGTAAAGATTTAATGATTTGAAGCTATATAGCTAGAGTTTGTTTCTCACAATTATAATATAGACATGAAACTGTCATCCAAAATTACAATTCGTTCACAGATAATAGACATGTATATCACAAAATATTGGAATTTGATAAAAAGTTTTGCTGATATTGATTTTGAATTTTTTGTTTTAACTTTTAATTATGCATGAACTATAAAATAATTAATAATAAATGATTCTCATTCCGTAACATTACAATGTATTACAATATCCACAAACGTCTAGACTTGATTTCAAAGTCTTGAACGTTAATTTTTAATTGTCAAACTTTGCAAGTAGTAATTTATAGATTATACAGCAAATTTTTAATTGGTTCCAAGTGAAATAATTGACAAGTTTGCAAAAATTCTGAGTTTTGATGTGTACAATTACAAATAATCTACACAATTTACACTTAATCAAAAATATAGAAGTACATGGTTAAATATGAAAACGACTATGTAACAAAACTGAAAAGATTTTTGTATCTCTTGACCCATATAGTACATACATGTTCCAGATAATAAGATTGGATTACTGGCGCCCAAGAGACAAAAACATTGTAAAAATTGGGTCTCTTTTGACACAGGAAATAAACAAGGGCGCCTTCAAGCCTCGGTTTCCCGGACTCCCCTAAGTGGCACAAATTCTAGTTTGGGCACAAAGCGCTCTATCTATACCGCTTTACTCAGCGCCCTGGCATTCGGAAACCCCTTTTGAAGCCAGAAAGCACAGTTCCTAGTTTCGGCGCCATACGCTCCCTCTCGTCCATTTCAGTACATACCACAGTAAACTCGTTTAGTACGAACACGGATATTGCAAATTTAAGGATATAGCGAAGCGAAGCCACCTTAGTCATCTTGAATCCCCAGCTTTATAAATTTAATGTCTTTTTATATGGTTATAACGAATTACGGATATAGCAAAGTAATTTCACAGGTGTCTATTACTGATTCTAAGTATCGGCACCAGGCGCCATGGGTCCAAAACATAATAGATTGGGCCTCTTTTCAAACCGGAAATAAACAGGGGCGTCCTCATGCCCTAGGTCCTGGGGTCTTCTTAGTAGCACAATTCCTAGTTTGGGCACCAGGCACTCTCTCATGACCCTTACTGCATACATGTGTATATGTATCAGATTCAAGGGTTAGATTTGCGCCCTGGCGCTCAAAATCGATGTAAATTGGATCCTTTTTTATAGTGCAAAGCAACAGGAGGGCCTTCATACCTTAGTGTCCTGGGCTCCTTTTGTTGGCACAATTCTTAGTTTTTGTGCCAATCGCTTTCTCTAGACCCTTTGGTTCACATACCTATGAGATAATAGGTTTGGATTTGGCGCCCTGGTACCCGAAAACGATGTCTATTGGGTCTCTCTTGACATCGGAAAGCAACAGGGGCGCCTTCGAGCTCTAGTGTCCCGGGCTATCCTAAGTTGCATATTCAATTCCCTGATATCGGCGCCAGGCGCTCACTCTAAACCCCCTTAATACAGATATATTTTAAATAATAAGATGGGATTTGGCGCCCTGGCACCAAGAAAGGGTATCAATTAGGTCCCTTTTGACACCGGGAATCACCAGGTGAGCCTTCGAGCGCTAGTTTGCATGTCTTCCCCAGGAGGCACAATTTCTAGTATGGCGGCAGACGCCCTCCCTAAATTTCTAAAGTACATATATGTTTCAAATGATAGGGTTAGATTTGGCGCCTTTGCGCCCAGAAACAGGTGTCAATTGGGTCCCTTTTGACACCGGAAAGCAACAGGGTTCCTCCGAGCCCTAGTGTCCCAGGATTCCCTTAGTGACACGATTCCTAGTTCGGGCGTAGGGCGCTTTTTCTTGACCCTTATAGTTCATATATGTATCAGATAATATAGGGTTAAATTTGGTGCCCTTTAATTTGGTTTAATTGTGAACGGTGAAGATATTAATAAATTCATCTAGTGTCCCCGATTAGACACCGAAAGCGGGAGACCACAATTCTTTGAATTTGCTCGTTACTCTTGCAAATTTCATGGAGTAATTCTACATTAGTTAATTAAAGCCGTAAAAAAATACGTATTTTGTTTCTGGAAAAAGGCTAATTAATTGTAATTACAATAACTTTTCAATTTAATTATTTCATCCCTCCCCAACTTGATCCGCCAAAACATGTAGGTGTGCAATCTTAAATGCAGACACCAAGGTCGGAAGAGGCAAGATTATTGACCTACAAAACGGTGACTCACACCGCTCTGGCAAATATCAAACTTTCTGAATCAGGGTCGTCTGCACTGGAATTCGGTGAAGTTGTATCGATTACAGCTTGACTATAAAAGACACATGATTGCCCGCCAAAAAAAAAGCGGGGGAGGGGGGATGAGATTTCATTACATTGATGATAAACTACCTGTACTTTGATATGAAGTCTTTGCATATATTTGTTATTTACAGGATCGAAAAATTGCTAATTATAAAAGGAATACTCTTCCGTTTTTTGATATGGCGCCATTGTTAGCCAATATGAGTTTATGTATGATGTAATTACTTGCCATAATTAAGGAGCTTTGTGATCCGTGTTTAATACCATTTCATACTTAATTCTATAAACGTTCAGATAACAAGTGTTTTATTCTTTCTTAAGTTGATATTGTTAAAAACATGGATCAAAGCAACATCTTACAATAATGACTTTCGGCTGGATCAATGATGATCAGAATTTATAGCATACATGTATACTTGATACTATTTGTGTTTTATAAGTCTTATATTTTTACAGATAGCAGAAGGTCACCTGAATTAACTAACATTAGTTAATACCAGGAGGTTTGACTCTTTCATTTACAATGGTAATAAAGCGCACACGCTTTACTTATCAAGCTTACATTTTACAAAAAAAAATTAATATTACCGGGTATTTGATTTAAATATGCATGTATAATATTTGAAAAGAAAAAAAACAACTTTCTATCATTTAAAGCATAATATACAGTGGAATCGTTCACTATCATTTTCCTACAATCACTTATCTTCTCGTTTCCCCGTCACATGTAAAGATTTGATGATTTTAAGCTATAAAGTTAGAGTTTGTTTTTCACAATTATCATATAGACATGAAACTTTCATCCAAAATTACAATTCATTCGGATATAAAAGACATGCATATCACAAAATGTTGAGAAATATAAGAATTTGATTAAATATTTTGCTAATATTGATTTGGTATTTTTTGTTTTAACTTTTAATGATGCATGCACTATTAAATAAATGGTTCTCGTTCCATTTAAAATGTATTACAATATCCACAATCGTTTAGACTTGATTTCAAAGTCTTGAACATAAATTTTTAATTGTCAAACTTTGCAATTAAGTTATAATATTTTAGTGTTTTCCATGTGAAATGATTGAACAGTATTCAAAAATTCTGCGTTTTGACCTGAACAGTTACAAATAGTCTACCAAATTAACGCTAAATGAAAAAAAGAAGTACATGGTTAAATATGAAAACGACTATATAACAAAACTGAAAAGATTTTTATCTCTATAGACCCCTATAGTAGATATATTAATCTGATAATAAGAGTGGATTAGGCGGCCTGAAGCCAAAAACATTGTCGATTGGGCCTCTTTTGATACCGAAAATTAACAGGGGCGCCTTCGAGCCCGAGTGTCCCGGGCTCCCCTAAGTGGCACAATTACAAATTTGGGAGCCAGGCGCCGTCTCTAGACCCCTATAGTACATATATGTATCAGAGAATAGGGACGGATTTGGCGCCCCGGCGCCCAGAAACGGTGTTAATTGGGTCCCTTTTGAGACCAAAAATCAACAGCATCGCCCTCGAGCCCTAGTGTCCCGGGCTCCACTAAGTGGCACATTTGCTAGTTTGGGCGCCATGTGCCCTCTCTAGATCCATATAGTATATATATATGTATAAGAGAATAGGGTTGGATTTGGCGCCCTTGCACCTATAACAGTGTAAATTAGGTTCCTTTTGAGACCGGAAATCAACTAGAGCGCCTTTGAGCCCTAGTGTCCAGGGCTCCGTTAAGTGGCACAATTCCTAGTTTGGGAGCCAGGCGCCCTATATAGCCCCCTATACTACAGATATGTATTGAAGAATAGGGTTGGATTTGGCGCCCTGGCGCCAATAACGGTCTAAATTGGTTCACTTTTGAGTCCAGAAATCAACAAGAGCACCTTCGAACCCTTGTGTCTAGGGCTCCCTAAGTGGCACAATTCCTAGTTTGGGTGCCAGGCGTAATCTCTAGACCGAAATAGTACATATATGTATCAGAGAATTGGGTTGGATTTGGCGCCATGGATCCAAGAAACGGTGTAAATTTGGTCCCTCTTGAGACTGGAAATCAACAGAAGCGCCTTCGAACATTAGTGTCCCGGGCTCCCCTAAGTGGCACAATTCCTAGTTTGGGCGCCAGGCGCCCTCTCTTGATCCCTATAGTACATATATGTATCAGACAAAAGAGTTGGATATGGCGCCCGTGTTCCCAGAAACGATTTAAATTGGGTCCCTTTTGAGATCGGAAATCAACAGGAGCGCCTTTGTGCTCTAGTGATCCGTGCTCCCTTAAGTGGCAACATTCCTAGCTTGGGCGCCAGGTGCCCTCTCTAGACCCCTATAGTACATATATGTATCAGAGAATAGGGTTGGATTTGGCGCTCTGTTGCCCAAAAACGGTGTAAATTGGGTCCCTTTTAAGACAAAAAAAGAAAAGGATCGCCCTCACGCCCTAGTTTTCCGGGCTCCACTAAGTGGCACATTTCCAAGTTTGGGCACCAGGCGGCCTCTATCGACCCTTATAGTACAGATATGTATCAGAGAATAGGCTTGGATTTGGCGCCCTGGTGCCAAAAACAGTGTAAATTGGGTCCCTGTTGAGACCAGAAATCACTATGAGGGCCTTCATTCCCTAAGGTCCCGGGTTACCCTAAGTGGCAGAATTCCTAGTTTTGGCGCAAGGCGCCCTCTTTAGACCACTTTAGTTCAGATATGTATCAGAGAATTTGGTTTGATTTGGCGCCCTGGCGCCCAGAAACATTGTGAATTGGATCCCTTTTGAGAGAGGAAACCAACAGGAGCGCCTTCGAGCCCTAGTGTCCCCGGCTCCCCTAAGTGGCACAATTCCTAGTTTTGGCGCCAGGTGCCCTCTGTAGACCGATCTTGTACATATATGTATTATAGAATAGGGTTGGATTTGGCGACCTTGCGTCTATAACGTTGTAGATTGGGTCCCTTTGAGCTAAGAAATCAACTGGAGCGCCTTCGAATCCTGAGAGTCCCGAGCTCTCCTAAGTGGCACAATTGCTAATTTGGGAGCAAGGCGCCGTCTCTAGACCACTATAGTACATATATGTATCAGAGAATATGGTTGGATTTGGCGCCCTGGCGCCCAGAAACGGTGTAAATTGGGACCCTATTGAGACCGGAAACAAACAGAAACACTTTGAAGCCCTATTGCTCAGGGCTCCCCTAAGTGGCACAATTCCCAGTTTTGGAGCCAGGCGTTCTACTTAGATCCCTATAGTATTTATATATATATATCAGAGAATAGGGCTGGATTTGGCGCCCTTGCGCCTATAACAGTTTTAATTGGGTTCCTTTTGAGACCAGAAATCAACTGGAATGCCTTTGAGCCCTAGTGTCCCACGCTCCCCTGAATGGCACAATTCCTAGTTTAGGAGCAAGGCGTTCTCTCTAGACCCCTATAGTATATATATGTATCAGAGAATAGGGTTGGATTTGGCGCCCTTGTGCCTATAACGGTGTAAATAATGTTCCTTTCCAGTCCGAAAATCAACTGGAGCGTCTTTGAACCCTAGTGTCCAGGGCTCTTCTAAGTGGCACAATTCCTAGTTTCGGAGCCATGCGCCCTATCTAGACCCCTATACTACAGATATGTATCGGAGAATAGGGTTGGATTCGGCGCCCTGACGCCTATAACAGTGTATATTTGGTCGCTTTTGAGTCTGGAAATCAACAAGAGCGCCTTCGAGCCCTAGTGTCCCGGGCTCCCCTTAGTGGCACATTTCCTAGTTTGGGTGCCAGACGTCATCTCTAGACCGCTATAGTACATACATGTATCAGAGAATAGGGTTGGAGTTGGCGCCCTGGATCCAAGAAGCAGTGTAAATTAGGTCCCTTCTTAGACCGGAAATCAACAGGAGCACCTTCGAATATTTGTGTCCCGGGCTCCCCTTAGTTGCACAATTCCCAGTTTTGGTGCCAGGCGCCCTTTCTAGACCCCAATAGTACATGTATCAAAGATAAGGGTTAGAATTGGCGGCCTGTTGCACAGAAACAGTTTGAATTGGGTCCCTTTTAAGACCGGACATCAACAGGAACGCCTTCCAGCCCTAGTGTCTAGGGTTCCCTTAAGTGGCACAATACCTAGTTTGGGCACCAGGCGCCCTCACTAGACCTCTATAGCATATATATGTATCAGATAATTGGATTTGGAGCCCTGGCGCCAAGAAATGGTCTTAAGTGGGTCCCTTTTGAGACCGGAAATCAACAGACGCCTCTTCGAACCCTAGTGTCCCAGGCTCTCTCAAGTGGCAGAATTCCTAGTTTGGGCGCCAGGCGCCCTTACAAGACCGCTATAGTACATTTATGTAACAGAGAATAGAGTTGGATTTGGCGCCCCGGTGCCCTGAAACAGTGTTTATTGGGTCCTTTTTGAGACCGGAAATCATCAGGAGCGCTTTTGAGTCCTAGTGTCCCGGGCTCCCCTAAGTGCTGAAATTCCCAGTTTTGGCGCCAGGTGCCCTGTCTAGAACCCTATTGTACATATATGTATCAGAGAATAGGGTTGGATTTGGAGCCCTGGCGCCAAGAAATGGTGTTAATTGGGTCCCTTTTAAGACCGGAAATCAACAGATGCCTCTTCGAACCCTAGTGTCCCAGGCTCTCTCAAGTGGCAGAATTCCTAGTTTGGGCGCCAGGCGCCCTTACAAGACCGCTATAGTACATTTATGTAACAGAGAATAGGGTTGGATTTGGCGCCCCCGTGCCATGAAACGGTGTTAATTGGGTCCCTTTTGAGACAGGAAATCAACAGGAGCGCCTTCGAACCCTAGTGTCAAGGGCTCCCCTTAGTGACACCCCTAGTGTCCCGGGCTCCATTTAGTGGCACAATTCCTAGTTTCGGCGCCAGGTGCGCTCACTAGACCACAATAGTATTTATATATGTATCAGAGAATAGGGTTGGATTTGGCGTCCTTGCGCCTATAGCGATATAAATTGGGTTCCTTTTGAGACCAAAAATCTACTGGAGCGCCTTTGAGCCCTAGTGTCCCAGGCTCCCCTAAGTGACACAATTCCTAGTTTGGGAGCCAGGCGTTCTCTCTAGACCTTATAGGATATATATATATATATATCAGAGAATAGGGTTGGATTTGGCACCTTTGCGCCTATAACGGTTTAAATTTGGTTCCTTTTGAGACCGGAAATCAACTGGAGTGCCAATGAGCCCTAGTGTCCAGGGTTCTTCTAAGTGGCACAATTCCTAGTTTGGGAGCAAGGCGTCCTATCTAGAACCCTATACTACAGATATGTATCGGAGAATAGGGTTACATTTGGCACCTTGGCGCCTATAATGGTGTAAATTGGGTTCCTATTGAGTCGGGAAATCAACAAGAGCACCTTCGAGCATTATAGAGTCCCGGGCTCGCCAATGTGGCAAGGCGCCCTTTCTAGACCCGTATAGTACATATATGTATCAGAGAATAGGGTAGGATTTGGCGCCCTGGTGCCAAGAAACAGGGTAAATTGGGTCCCTTTTGAGATCGGGAATCAAAAGGAGTTCTTCCGAGCCCTAGTGTCTTTGGCTCAACTAAGAGGCACAATTCCTAGTTTGGGTGCCAGGCGTAATCTTTAGAGGGCTATAGTACATATATGTATCAGAGAAAAGGGTTGCATATGGCGCTCTGGTGCCCAGGAACAGTGTAAATTGGGTCCGTTTTGAGACCGGAAATCAAAAGGAGCGCCTTCGTGCCCTAGTGACCCGGGCTCACTCAAGTTGCAGAATTCCGAGTTTGGGCGGCAGGCGTCCTCTCTAGACTCTATTATACGTATATGTATCAGCGAATAGGGTTGGATTTGGCGCCCTGGTGCCAAGAAATTGAACGAGCGCTTTGAAGCCCTATTGCTCCGGGCTACCCTAAGTGGCACAATTCCCAGTTTGGGCGCCAGGCGCCCTCACTAGACCACTATGGTACATATATGTATCAGAGAATAGGGTTGGATTTGGAGCCCTGGCGCCAAGAAATGGTGTTAATTTGGTCCCTTTTGAGACCGGAAATCAACAGGAGCGCATTCAAGCTCTAGTGTCAAGGGCTCTTTCAAGTGGCAAAATTCCTAGTTTAGGCGCCAGGAGTTCTCACTAGACCATTATAGTACATATATGTATCAGAGAATAAGGATGGATTTGGCGTCCAGACACCCAGAAACGGTGTTAATTGGGTCCCTTTTTGAGACCGGAAATCAACAAAAGCACCATCGAGCCCTAGTGACCCGGGCTACACTAATTTGCACAATTCCTAGTTTGGGAGCCAGACGTTCTCTCTAGACCCTTATAATATATATATGATTTAAAGAATAGGGTTGGATTTGGCGCCCTTGCGCCTATAACGGTGTTAAAGGGGTTCTTTTTGGAATGGAAATCAACACTAGCGTTTTTGATCCCTAGTGTCCTGGGCTCTCTTAAGTGGCACAATTCCTAGTTTGGGAGTCAGGCGCCCTATCTAGACCCTAATACTTCAGATATGTATCGGAGCATAAGGTTAAATTTGGCGCCCTGGCGACTATTACGGTGTAAATTGGGTCTTTTTTGAGTCCTGAAATCAACAAGAGCGCCTTTGAGCCCTAGTGTCCAGGGCTCCCAAAGTGGCACAATTCCTATTTGGGGCGCTAAGCGCACTCTCTAGACCCGTATAGAACATTTATGTATCAGAGAATAGGGTATGATTAGGCTCCCTGGTGCAAAGAAACAGGGTAAATTTGGTCCCTTTTGAGACCGGGATTCAAAAAGAGCGCTTTCGCGCCCTAGTAACCTGGGATCTACTTAGTGGCACAATTTCTAGTTTGGGTGCCAGGCGTCATCTCTAGACTGCTATATTACATATATGTATCAGGGGATAGGGTTGGATTTGGCTCCCTGGATCTGAAAAAAGGTGTAAATTGAGTCCCATTTTAGACCGGATATCAACAGGAGCGCCTTCGTGCCCTAGTGATCTGGGCTCCCTAAAGTGGGAAAAATTCCTAGATTGGCCCTCTATAGACCCCTATTATATATATATGTATCAGAGAATAGTGTTAGATTTGGCGCCATGGTGCCCAGAAACGGTGTAAATTGAGTCCTTTTTGAGACCAAAATCAACAGGATCGCCTTCCAGCCCTAGTGTTCCGGGCTCCAGTAAGTGGCACAATTCCTTGTTTGGGCACCATGCGGCCTCTATAGACCCCTATTATACAGATATGTATCATAGAATAGGGTTAGGTTTGGCGCCCTGGCGACAAGAAACAGTGTAAATTGGGTTCAGACCAGATATAACTATGAGGGCCTTCATGCCCTAGGATCATGGGTTCCCCTAAGTGGCACAATTCCTAGTTTTGGCACAAGGCGCCCTCTCTAGACCACTATAGTACATTTATGTATCAGAGAAATTGGTTGGATTTGGCGCCATGGCGCCAAGAAACAGTGTAAAATGGATCTACTCATAAACCGGAAACCAACAGAAGCGCCTTCGAGCCCAAGTGTCCCGGGCTCCCCAAAGTGGCACCATTCTTAGTATTGGCGCTAGGCGCCCTCTCTAGACCGATATTGTACATATATGTATTAGAGAATAGGGTTAGATTTGGCGCCCCTGCGTCTATATTGTTGTACATCTAGTCCTTTTGAGCCCGGAAATCAACTGGAGCGCCTTAGAGCTCGAGTGTCCAGGGCTCCCCTACATTGTATAATTCCTAATTTGGATGCTAGGCGCCGTCTCTAGAACCCTGTAGTATGTATGTGTATGAGAGAATAGGGTTGGATGTGGCGCCCCGGCGACTAGAAACGGTGTTAATTGTGTCCCCTTTGAGACAGGAAATCAACATGAACACCCTCGATCCCTAGTATCCGGGGCTCCACTAAGTGGCACAATTGCTAGTTTGAGCGCCAGGTGCCCTCTCTAGTCCCGTATAGTACATATATGTATCAGAGAATACGGTTGGATGTGGCGCACTTGTGCCCATAAACGGTGTACATTGGTTCTCTTTTGAGACCGGAAATCAACAGAAGCGCCTTCGAACCCTAGTGTCCCAGGATCCCTTAAGTGGCACAATTTCTAGTTTTCGCGCCAGGCGCCCTATGTAGACCCTTTTAGTACATATATGTATCAGAGAATAGGGTTGGATTTCGCGCCCTAAGCTCCACTAAGTGGCACTATTCCTGGGTTGAGCGCAAGGCACCCTCTCTAGACCCCTATAATACATATATGTATCAGAGAATAGGGTTGGATTTGGCGCCAAGGCACCCAGAAACGGTTTTAATTAGGTCCCTTTTGAGATCAGAAATCAACAGGAGCACCTTTGAGCCCTCGTGTCCAGGGCTCCCCTAAATGGCACATTTCCCAGTTTGGGCGCCAGGCGCCCTCTTTAGAACTCTATAGTACATATATGGATCAGAGATTAGGGTTGGAATTAGCGCTCTGGCGCCAAGGAAACGATGTAAATTGGGTCCCTTTTGAGACCGGAAATCAACAGGAACCTCTTCGGGCCTTAGTGCCCTAGGCTCAATTAAGTGGCACAATTCCTAGTTTTGGCGCTAGACGCCCTCACTAGACCACTATGGTACATATATATATCAGAGAATAGGGTTGGATTTGGCGCCCAGGCGCCAAGAAACGGTGTTAATTGGGTCCCTTTTGAAACCAGGAATCAACAGGAGCACTTTTGAGCCCTATTGCCAAGGGCTCCCCTTACTTTCACAATTTCTAATTTGGGAGCCAGACGCCCTCACTAGACAAATATAGTTCATATATATATCAGAGATTAGGGTTGGATTTGGCGCCCTGGCTCTCAGAAAAGGTTTTAATTGGGTACCTTTTGTGACCAGAAATCAACAGGAGCGCCTTCGAGCCTTAGTGTCCAGGGCTCCCCTAAGTTGCAAAATTCCTAGTTTTGGCGCCAGGTGCCCTCTCTAGACCCCTATAGTACATAATATGTATCAGAGAATGGAGTTGGTTTTGGCGCCCTGGCGCAGAGACACAGTATATATTGGGTCACTTTTAAGACCGGAAATCAACAGAAGTGTCCTTGATACCTAGTGTCCTGGGCTCCCCTTAGTGGCACAATTCCTAGTTTAGGCGACAGGCGCCCACTCTAGACCCTTAAAGTACATATATGTATCAGAGAATAGGGTTGGATTTTGCGCCTTGGTGCTCAGAAACGGTGTAAATTTGGTCCCTTTCATGACAGGAAATCAACAGGAACGGCTATGAGCCCTATATTGTCCCGGGCTCCCATAAGTGTCACAATTACAAGTTTGGGCGCCACGCGCCCTCTCTAGACCCCTAAAGTACATATATGTATCAAAGAATAGGGTTAGATTTGGCGCCCTGGCGCCAAGAAACGGTGTAAATTTTGTCCCTTTTCAGACCAGAAATCAACAGGAGCGCCTTCAAGCCCTAGTGGCTGTGCTCCCCTTAGGGGCACAATTCCTAGTCTGGTCGCCAGGCACCCTCTCTAGACCCCTAAAGTACATATATGTATCAAAGAATAGGGTTGGATTTGGATGCCCTAGTGCCCAGACACGGTGTAAATTGGGTCCCTTTTGAGACTGGAAATCAACAGGAGTGCCTTCGATCCCTAGTTTTCCGGGCTCCCTTAAGTGGCACAAATCGTAGTTTTGGCGCAAGGCGCCCTCTCTAGACCCCTATAGTAGATATAGTGTTGGATTAGGCGCCCTGGCGCACAGAAACGGTGTAAATTGGGTCCTTTTTGAGACCGGAAATCAACAGGAGCGTCTTCGAGCCCTAGTGTCCAGGGCTCCCCTAAGTGGTACAGTTGCTAGTTTTGGCGCCAGGCGCCCTCTCTAGACCCCTATAGTACATATATGTATCAGAGAAAAGGGTTAAATTAGGCGCCTTTTAATTTTGTTTAATTGTGAACCTTGAAGATATTAATAAATTTAATTAAGTTTCCCCACTTTGACACCGAAAGCGGGAGACCACAATTCTTTAAATTTGCTCGTTCTTCTTGCAAATTTCATGGAGTAATTCTACATTAGCTAATTAAAGCCGTAAAAAAATACGTACTTTGTTTAGGGAAAAAGGCTAATTAATTGTAATAACAATAACTTTTCAATTTAATTATCTCATCCCTGCCCCAACTTGATCCGCCAAAACATGTAAAGTGTGCAATTTTAAATGCAGACACCAAGGTCGGAAGAAGCAAGATTTTTGACCTACTTAACGGTGATTCACACCGCTCTGGCAAATATCAAACGTTCTGATTCAGGGTCGTCTGCACTGGAATTCGGTGAAGTTGTATCGATTACAGCATGTACGGATCTGAAATACTACAAAAGACACATGATTGCCCGCCAAAAAAAGGGAGGGGGCAAGATATCATAACACTGATAATAAACTACCTGTACTTTAATATGAAATCTTTGCATATATCCGTTACCTACAGTATCGGAAAAATCGCTAATTATAAAATGAATACTTTTGCGTTTCTTAATATGGCGCCATTGTTAGCCATTATGAGTTTATGTATGATAATTAATTACTTGCCATAATTAAGGAGCTTGGTGATCTGTGTTTTATACCATTTCATTCTTAATTCTATGAACATTCAGATAACAAGTGTATAATTATTTCTTAAGTCGATATTGTTAAAAACATAGATCAAAGCGACATCTTACAATAATGACATTCGGCTGGATCAATGATGATCAGAATCTATAGCATACATGTATACATGAAACTAATTTTCTTTTATAAGTCTTATATTTTTACAGATAGCAGAAGTTCACCTGAATTAACTAACATTAATTAATACCAGGAGGTTTGACTCTTTCATTTACAATGGTAATAAAGCGCAAACGCTTTACTTATCAAGCTTACATTTTACAAAAAAATTAATATTACCGGGTATTTGATTTAAATATGCATGTATAATATTTGAAGAGAGAAAAAAAACAACTTTCTTTCATTTAAAGCATAATATACAGTGGAATCGTTCACTATCATTTTCCTACAATCACTTATCTTCTCGTTTCTTCGTCACATGTAAAGATTTGATGATTTTAAGCTATATAGTTAGATTTTGTTTTTCACAATTATCATATAGACAAGAAACTTTTCATCCAAAATTACAATTCATTCGGATATAATAGACATGCATATCACAAAACTTTGAGAAATATTAGAATTTGATTCAATATTTTGCTAATATTTATTTGGTTTTTTTGGTTTAAACTTTTAATTATGCATGCACTATTATATAAATGGTTCTCATTCAATTTAAAATGTATTACAATATCCACAATCGTATAGTCTTGATTTCTTAGTAGCACAATTCCTAGTTTTGGCGCCAAGCAAACTCTTTTGACCCCTATAGCACATATATGTATCAGATAATATGGTTGGATTTCGCGCCCTTGTGCCGAGAAACGGTGTCCGTTTGTTCCCTTTTGACAGCAGAAATCAACAATGGACCTTTGAGCCCTAGTTCCCCGGGCTTTACTCAGTTGCACAATTCCTAGTTAGGTCTCCAGGCGATCTCCAGTCTCAAATAGTACATATATGTATCAGATAATATGGTAAGATTTGGCGCCCTGATACCAATAAATGGTGTCAATTGGGTCCTTTTTGACACCGAATATTAACATTTAAGCTTTCAAGCCCTAGTGTTCGGGTTACCTAAGTGGCACAATTCCTTGTTTGGCGCCAGGCGTTCATTCTAGACCCCTTTAGTACATATATGTATCAAATAATAAGTTGGATTTGGCGACCTGGCGCTCAGAAACGGTGTAAAATGGATCCCATTCGATACTGGAAATCAACAGAGGCGTCTTTGTGCATTTGTGTACTGGGATTTACTGTGTAGCACGGTTCCTAGTTTGGGCACCAGGCCTCTCTCTAGACCCCTATAGTATATATATATGTATCAGATAATAATGTTGAATTTGGCGCTCTGGCACCAAGAAACAGTGTTAACTGGGCCCTTTTGACGCCGGAAATTAACAGGGGAGCCCTCAAGCCCGAGTGTTCCGGGCTGCCCTACGTGGCACAGTTCCTGGTATCGGCGCCAAGCGCATTCTCTAGATAGTCCCCGATAGTCCATATATCTTTCAGTGAATAAGTTTTGATTTGGCGCCCCTTTCGCTCAGAAACACTGTCCACTGAGTCCCTTTTGACATCGGAAATTAATAAGGTCCCTACTGTTCTGGTCTTTCCTTAGTGACACAATTTCTAGTTTTGGCGCCAGACACTCCCTTTAGACGCTAATGCACATATATCCATCAGATAATAGGGTTGGATCTGGCGTCCTGCCGCCAAGAAACGGTATAAATTGGGTCTCTTTTGAAACCGGACGACATCAGAGTCACCTTCGAGTCCTAGTGCCCCATGCTCCCCTATACGTGGCACATTTGCTAGTTTGGACGCCAAGCGTTTCCCAATATCACTATTGTGCAAATATGTATCAGAAAAAGGGGTTAAATTTGGCGCCCTTGCGCCAAGAAACGATGTCGATTGTGTCCTTTTTGACACCAAAAATCAAGAGGGGCTTCTTCGATACCTAGTGTCCTGGGCTCCCCTAAGTGGAACAAATCCTAGTTTGGGTGCCAGATGCACTCTCTTGACCACTATAGTACATATATTTTTCAGATAATAAGGGCACCTTCTATCGCTAAGGTCCTAGGCCTCCTTGAGTGGTACAATTCCTAATTTGGGGCCTAGGTGCTCTCTCTACACTTTTATAAAACATATATGTATCAGATAATAGGTTTGGATTTGGCGTTCTGGCGTAAAAAAACGGTGTCAATTGTGTCGTTTTTGGCACCGGAAATCATCAGGGGCGCCTTCGAGTCTTAGTTCCAGGGATCCTTCGAGTCATGGTGTCGCGGGCTCTCTCTTTAGAACCCTGTAGTAAAAACATTGTATATGTATCTAATATGTAGATTTTAAGTTTGGATTTGATCCCCTAGTGTCCAGAAAAAGTGTCAATTGGGTCGATTTTGACACTAGCAATTAAAAGGGGCACCTTTGACCCGTAGTATTCTGGGCTCCCCTACATGGCACAATTCCTAGTTTGGGCGCCAGGCTGTCTCCCAAGACCACTATTGTACAAATAGGTATCAGATATTAGTGTTGGATTCGGTTCCCTGGCGCAAAGAATGAATGTCGATTGTGTTTTTTTGACACCGAAAATCAAGCGGGGGTTCTTCGTGCCTTAGTGTCCTGGGCTCCACTAAGTGGATCAATTCCTAGTTTGGGTGTCAGATGCACTCCCTTGACCACTATAGTACATATATTTTTCAGATAATAAGTTTGGAATTCGCGCTGCTGCTTTCAGAAACGGTGTCAATTGTGTCCCTTTTGGCATTGAAAACCAACAAGGGCACCTCCTACCCTTAGGGTCCTGGGCCTCCTTAAGTGGAACAATTCCTAATTTGGGCTCCAGGCGCTCTCTCTACACCTTTATAAAACATATATGTATCAGATAATAGGTTTGGATTTGGCGCCCTGTACGTAGTTAAAAAACGGTGTCATTTGGGCCTTTTTGACACCGGAAATCAACAGGGGCGCCTTCGAGTTCTGGTTTCCAGGGATCCTTTGAGCCTTGGTGTCGAGGTCTCCTCTATTTGGCGCAATTCCTAGTTTGGTCGCCAGAAGCTCATTCTGAAACTTTATAGTACATATATTTATCAGAGAAAATGTTGGATTTAGCGCTCTTGCGCCAAAAACATTATCGATTGTGTCCTTCTTGAAACTCAAATGCGGCGCCTTCGAGCTCTAATATCCTGTGTTTTCCTTAGTGGCACAATTCCTAGCTTTGGCGCCAGGCGCTCCCTCTAGACCCCTATAGTAAATAAACGTATCAGATAATATGTTTGGATATTCCCCTTAGTGCCTTAAAAGGGTGCCAAACGGGGCGCCTTCGAGCCCTAGTGTCTCGACCGGGCTCCTCTCCATGGCAAAACTCTTAGTATTGGTTTCAGACCCTCTCTCTTAACACCTACAAAAGATAGGTGTATCAGATATCAGGGTTGAATATTGCACACAGCTGGTGACAAGAAACCGTGTCAAATGGGTCCCTTTTGACACCAGAAAGCCCTAGTTTTCTTGGCTCCTCTTAGTGATACAAATCTAAGTATCGGCACCAGGCGCCCTGGTGCCAAAAACATGGTTGATTTAGCCTCTTTTAAAACCAGAAATAAACAAGGGCGTCTTAGAGCCTTAGTTTTCAGGGGTCTCTTAAGTGCCAGAATTCCTACTTTGGGCGCCAGATGCTTTCTCAAGACCATAGTCCATATATACATGTATGTAAGATAATAAAGTTAGATTTGGCGCCCTGGCGCTCAGAAGCGATGTAAATTTGGAACGTTTTGAAAACGGAATGGAACAGGTGCCTCTTCATGACTTGGTGTCCCAGATTCCTCTAAGTCGCACAATTTTTAATTTGGGCGTCAGACGCTATCTGAAGACCATTATGGTACATATGTGTATCAGATAATATAGTTGGATTTGGTGCGACATAAAATAGTGTCATATGGGTCTCTTTTTACATTGGAAATCAACAGGAGTGCTTTTGAGCCCTAGTTTCCTGGGTCCTTTAGTGGCACAATTCCTAGTTTTGGTGCAAGTCTACTTTACCATACCCTTTATTACACATATAAAGGGTTTTGTTTTGGCGCCCTGGCGCTCAGAAATGGTGTCAGTTCGGTTCCTTCTGATGTTGGAAATCAATAGGGGCGCTTTTGAGCCCTAGTGTTTTTTGATTCCCTAAGTGGCACAATTCCTAGTTTGGGCGCCAGAATCTCTCTGTCAACAATTATATTACATATATGTATCAGATAATATGGTTGGATTTGGCGCCTTGGCACTATAAACGATGTCAACTGGGTTGACACAGGAAATCAACAGGGGTATCTATGAATTCTAGTGTCCAGGGGTCCCCTGAGTGTCACAATTCCTACCTTGGCACGAGGAGCTCTCTCTAGAATCTTATAGCACATTCATGTATCAGATAATAGGGTTTGATTTGACGCTCAGAAACTGGGTCCCTCTGACACTGGAATCAATGAGAATCCCTTGAGCCCCAGTGTCCCGTGCGCCCCTAAATAGCACGATTCTTAGTTTTGGCGCGAGGCGCGCTCTCTCTAGACCCCTATCGTATGTATCAGATAAAAGGATTGAATTTGACGCCCTTGTGCCCCAAAACGGTCTTAATTGCTTCCTTTTTGACACTGGAACTCAACTAGGGGTGTATTTGAGTCGTAGTGTCTGGGGCTCATCTACGTACTTGGCACAATTCCTAGATTGGGTGCCAGGCACTCTCTCTAGACCTCTATAGTACACATATGTATCAGATAATAGGGTTAGATTTGGCGCCTTGAGGTTTCATAACATTGATGATAACTACATGTACTTTAATATATGTTTACTTTGCTTATATTACCTACATAGATCAAAGCGACATCTTACAATTATGACATTTGGCTGGATGAATAATGGTCAGAATTTATAGCATACATGTATTCATCATACTAGTTGTGTTTTATAAGTCTAATATTTCAACAGATAGCAATAGGTCACCTGAGTTTACTAATATTTATTGATACCAGGAGGTTTGACTCTTTTATTTACAATGGTAATAAACCGCACACGCTTTTCTTATCAAGCTTACATTTTACAAAAGAATTTAATAATAACGGGCATTTGATGTAAATATGCATGTATAATATTTGGAGAGAAAAAAAACAACTTTCTTTCTTCTAAAGTATAATATATAGTGGAATCTGTCATTATCAATTTCACAATATCATTTATCTCCTCATTTCCCCGTTATATGTAAAGATTTGATGATTTGAAGCAAACTAGAGTTTGTTTCTCACAATTATGATATAGACATGTTGAGAAATATTGAAATTTTATTAAAAAAAATTACTGATATTGATTTGGTAATTTTTGTTTTAACTTTTAATTATGCAAGCACTATTAAATGAATAGTTCTCATTCCAACGTCCACAATTGTCTAAATTTGATTAAAAAGTATTGAACATAAACTTATAATTGTCTTTTGCAAGTAGTTATACATTACACAACAATATTTTTATTGTTTTCCATGTGAAATGATTGACCCTTGAGCGAAGTCTGCTTTTTGGTCTGTACAGTTACAAATAGTCTACCCAATTTACCCTAAATCAAAAAATAGGAGTGAATGGTAAAATATGAAAACGACTACCTGACAAAACTTAAAAGATTGTTATCAAAACAATTCTGAGTGACTAATTATTTGTTCGATTTATTAAATAATATCTCATTTAATTTGAAAATCTACCGTCTTAATAAGCTTAATCAGAAGACTAGCTCATGGCTTCTACTTAAAGAGAGCACGAACTATAAGGGTTACAGCCAGAAAAATATTTTGCAAGTTATTAAAACAGAATTTAAAAAAAACACCTTTACAAATGCAAATGGTAGTTTAGATTTTTATACTTTTTTTTGTAAATCATGATTGAGCAGTTCAAAGGAAAGTCCTTTGATTTGGAATTTATTTTGTTTGCGAAAATGTTGCTCTTAAATAAATATAATGAACAATTTCATTTTATAGATAATTTTTAAAGGTTTTTTATTGAGACAGGAAAGAACAATAGAATTTTTTTCACATTTTGTATAAGAGGACTTTTTTCTAAAAACAATTGGGAAAACTTGCTATGAATGGTCTAAAAGGTGATCAAGACGGTCAAGGAATACCACTGAAAAAAAGCCTTGAATTTTTCACCCTTCTCTATTTTCAAACGAATCTTGTATTTAATTAACATGTACACCTTTCAATTATGCGATGAAACTTACTATTCCTTATTAATGAGCATCCAATTGAGCCCCACATATTGTGGATAAAGTGTTTATCTTGTATCTACTAGGAATGCTTTAATTTAGTATGTACAAGGTCATTTAATGTATGATTTCTTTTTTCTGTCAATAAGATGTTATTAAAAAAGCTCCTCAGAATATGCCTACAAATGTTAACAAATAAACAACATTAATGAATTTGTATAACATCTTGATTTTTTCCTAATTATCAATAAATCAATCGATTAATTAATTTATTTTCTTTAATTATTCATTCATTGTTTCATTTATTTAGCATTCTATTGTTATTATTTATTTATTCATAAATAATTTGTTTTTAATAATTATTTTTTTAATACAGTGTATTTTGGGGGTTACTATTTAAGTCCTCTTTTTTGAAAATAATTACTTCAAAGATAAAATAATATGTCATTTGTCCTCATCATGTTATAATTTTGGCACATGTGAAAATGCAAGCATTTATAATTCATTACAAGATAAAGACCCTTAATGAGCCTCCACTTTTCATTTCTGAATTCCGGACTTTTGTGTAACCACATCGTGAAAAACAGAATTTGACCTACATTGCCAACTTTTTAATGCAGCCGTCTGCAGAGGAATGCAATGTAGCTGTATCAATTTACAATCTGACATCCACCAAAACCACATCCTAGCTAGCAAAGATTCGAAAAAAGGGAAGACAGAAATGAACATAGAACAGAATTGAATAAATTTATTTGAAAATCAGAAGGAAATTGGGCATAAAAATATAACATATATAAAATTAAATCAGATATGCATGTAATTACAGAAATACACAATAAATTGTATTCAAATTAATTAGTAATAGAAATCTTGAATTTTCATTATTATTTTTCTTAATTCAAAAGAGAATGCTATTTGTTCAACTATACAATTATAAAAGGAACCCGCTTTTTTAAAACTATGAAGAAGATACTTAACATTATCTCGATTTTTCAACAAAGAATATGTGCACATACATTGTAATATGTCATATTGCGATTAATTATCTGGCAATTCCTCTTTATAAAGACTTACGAAATGGCTGCAAACTACTAGTGTCATTTGTTAAATTATTGAAATGAGATAAAAATTATTAACTGATTTAGATATCATATCAACCTTTCATGATCTCTTATAGAATTACTGGAGAAACGAGTGTTAAATTCTCTCAAATGTATGCCAAACTCCAAAGTGTAAGGTTTAAAGGTCAAAAGTACTCAATGGAAGGTCTTGTTACAAGGAATACACATGTGAAATATGAAAACCCTGTCCAAAAGTTATGACCAAAGTTGATTTTTTTAGAAAGTGGGTCAAGCTTTTAGGTCAAGGTCAGAAGGTCAAAAATATTCTACCAGTTGAAAGGTCTTGTCACAATAAGTACATGTGATTGATTGATTGATTGTATATTGTTAAACGTCCCTCTTGAGAATTTTTCACTCATATGGAGACATCACCGATGCCGGTGAAGGGCTTCAAATTTAGACCTATACTCGGCACTCAGGGCCATGGAGCAGTGAGGGTTCTTTATCGTGCCAACGCCTACCGTGACACGGGACCTACGTTTTTAAGGTCATATCGGAAAGACCCGTGACTTTCACTACTAGTGCCGAGCGCTTGGCGAAGGAACAGTCACTACCTATGTTTACGTCTTAGGTATGACGCGGCGCCGCGATCGAGAATCGAACCCGGGCCTCCCGATCACGAAGCGAACGCTCTACCACTAGGCTACCGTGACCGGTAAAGTACATGTGAAGGGTGAAGGTCCTTGATCCAACTGTTCAAAAATTATTTCTATTTTAAAAATGTTGCATTTTTTTGTAAAATAGACAAAACGCCGAGGTCAAGGTCAAGAGGTCCAATTGACCTCTAAATAAATGAGACAAACCGACTCAAAGAAAGGTCTTGTCACAAGGAATACACCTGTGAAATATGAAAGCCACTCACTCAATAGTTATGAACTAGGTTACAGTTGACATCAGACAGACAGAGAGACAAACCGACAGACCGGAAAAAAACAATATATTCTCGGGATCTTTCAATCCGGGGCATAAATACCCTTTTACTTTTGCTTTATTTACAAATTAAATGATTCCCATGCAAATATCAAGTCTTCTTTCATTAATTGGATATATACCGTAAATCTGGAAAATTTTGCTGTAGATAAATTTTTAGCAAATTTGCGAGTTCATTACATTCGCAAAAATATTTATCTTAAAAATAAATCACCAATAACAAAATGTAAACAAAACAGTGGTCATTCGCAAAATTTTGAAACGTTAAAATAAATCAACAGCATTTTGACCCGAATTCGCAAAATAAAATCGACGAAAAATTTCCAGATTTACGGTATGCATAAAGAAATATACGTATGTTTTAACGAAATCTGTTGGTGGTCTATGGGAGTTTGAATTAAAAACGTAGAAGACCATCATTAATAGTATTAAGAGATTTCCAACCAAATTCATTGAATAGATTTCATAACTTTCAACATGAACTAATGCAGGGCATTGAAAAATAATTAAGATAATGCTAAAAATACAAAATATATAAGTCAATATTATATATATCTTATTGTGGAAAGTAGTAAATAGCTGACAAATCTAGTGTTAAAATATCATTTGGATTTCAAATTCCTATATACTTTCACTTCAAACTCATTATATTGATGATATAAATGTAAAAATTATCAAGGGATATAGGCATAGAAAATGTCTAGATGTTGATTACATTAAAGTAGTAAAAGCTGAACTCAAGTTTCTTATTTTCGTTTGCTAAATCTAATGTTAAAAACAAATTTTGCCTTTTTTTACAGCACATATGATTTTCGTGCAAGTCTATTGTTAAAATTATTCCTTGGAATTCTTATGTATTCTCATCTGATTTACACCACTTCTTGAATATATTGTTGCAAAGTACTCTTAAAGTTTCTCCTTCACTACTGTTAACATCTTAGTGAGGAATAAAGAAAGATGCATTTAATGAAACTCGCTATTATCTTTGTTTGTAATGATTTTATATTTTGAAGTTTCGGAATCCAATACAGATATTTGCCATGAAATTCAATAAAAAGTTCATTTTTGTAAAATCACAGGATAAATAATATTCCTCCAAATATATACTTTTATATTGTTTTATTTCATGGTTTTTCAGAAATGATTGAATAGTGTATGTCATCTTCATTCGTTATTAATGCACTGCATATGTACACGCTAGAATTTAAGATATATATTATTATGAATTTCAATAAAAACTAAATAAAAATATAACATGATGTACATGTACCTTGAAATTTTTCATTCACAATCAATTTACAAATGAACTCAAATAAAATCTTTTAAAACAGACAATGTTTGGGTCTATTTAATTCATGTTCTGAGTATATATAGCCACCTTAAGTATTATATTGCGAAAAGTAGTGCACAACTGACAGACTCATTTTAAAAAGAATATCATTTAAATTACATAATAAGAGTGGGTCATCCATTAAGTAACAAAGAGTATAGAGGACAGATTCTTTGCCTTGTCATGTACAGAATCCTTTCTACGTTATGTGGCTTTCAAATCATATCAAACATCAATATGAAATTATTGTAGACACAAAAGTGATAGATTTCACATTATCAAGTCATCTTATTTATATTAGTAATTAGAGTTAGATAAACCTTAATCTCAAAGGTTTGTTTTTATAAATGTGCACAAGGGTTTTAATCCAAAAGAAATCTGCATTTAAGTCTGTAGATCACATGAATTTGAAATAAGAAACATAATACGAAAGGACAATGATAAAATCAATATATATAATTACATTAATATGGTATACATAAGCTTGACATTTAACTCCAGGTTGTAGTAAAAGTGGATCGTCATATTCTTTTTTTAATACATTTTAATTTAAAGAAATCGCTCCTTGCAATTATACTGTATTTATTGAAAATGGAGGATTTTTACAAACACATATGCTTTACGTTTGCTTTAGCAATCAGTTATATTGGAAGCACACTCAAACATTTTCTGCTTTAAAGTATTTGTGCTTATGTGTACATGGGAATATTTCTGAAAACAAAATGTTCTAATAATGATTAATAATATTAAACCCGTTGTAATATTAAAAGATTTCTATCTTTATTCATAATCGGATTGTTTCAAACTCTAACCTGCATTCTTACGAATTTTATCAGAGCATTATTAGAGTAAAAAAGTATATACCATCTCTTTGCATTTGAATTGAAATAACTCTACCAATAGTGAATGGCTTAACTTCATACGAATTCCCCAAAACGAAAATACATAACAATTTCTAGACAATATACTTCCAAGCAACTTATTAACTCCCCAGTTCAATATCAACAGAAAGGAAGGGGAAAACCTCAGGAGTACCACACATCAATATATTCAATAAAGATGTAAATCATATGTAGATGCATCAAACATTATAGGAAACTTCAAGAGAATTTGAATTAAAAAAACTTTTACCAAAATCAATAAAATCAAAAAATATAACGTTACAACATCTTTTCTGTTTTTCTATTCTAACTGTTAGGCGGTTTTTTACACAATAAATTGTCTAAGAATTTTCCCGATCATGACAAGGATTACTCTAGGAAGTGACCAGTGTGCATGGAATGTTCACTCCTTCTGGGCACATGATCCTGTTTCAAGTTGTTTGGAGGTCCGCGTGGTTTCTTTACCCATAATATGTATTTTTGAATGAACTTTTTAACTTGAATATTGTTCATGATCTTCGTATCTAGTCAACAAATAAATATAAGAGCAATTGATATTGTGCTAAATACTTTATTGCGTTTTATTTATTTATTTATACTCAACCTTATAACCTTCAGAATAGGAGTCCACATTTTATGTCGTTTTGCATTCAGTATTCAATACTAGAAAGATTCCGTCGAAAGCTTACAGAGTAAGTGCACTTCAAATCAGAAGAAAACTTCAATTGATTACAAACTATTGAATACAAGAAATTAAAAGACTCAAGATCTGAATACATTATTTTTATTGTTACATGCAATACGTCGCCACTGTGGAACAATGGTTAGAGTGTCTGCTCTAGGGCTGCAAAGTAAGGAGTTGATTCTTACGTCGCCTCTCGGTTCGAATCCGACCGTGGAACGGGGAGTCCGGTCCTTTGGATGAGACCTTCTATAAAAGTCCTGTGTCGCAGTAGGAACTGGCCCGTAAAAGAGCCCTCCCTGCTAAGTGGCCCTGACGTCCGAGTATAGGAAAACATTTGCAGGTCTCCAGCGGCAAGTGGTAACGTCTCGATATTAGTGAACATTTCTCAAGGTGGACGCTAAACATGAAATGTTAGTAAATATCCCTGCAAAATAAAGTTTAAGTTTTGTTTCTTCAAAATATAATAGTTTAAATTTTATATCATTTTGAGAAGAATAGCTGACAGATCCCTTGTTGAAGCCTGTGATGCAAATTCATTTATAAGTCATGAGAAAATATCAATGGAAAATTGAAATAACACGGAAATTATTGACTTTGTGATCTAAAATATTTTTGAATAAGATACTAATTGAAATTAAAAGAAATAATAATAATTGCATTCCTAAAACATGTCTCAAAGAACGGGTAGGATACAATCATGACTGAATTGTAAAATTAATATCAAAAATGAATATCATAGGATGGGTTTATGAGACTTACTCTTTAGAAATTGTTTGGATAGTTACACAATTTATATGTCCAGGATGGAATATATGATGAATATCCAAATATTATGTCAGATATAGACAAATCCCGAAGATGTCTTATTTATCATTACCTTGCAGATAGTTTTACCCTTCAGTTGTACTTATGTCAAACAAATTATTTAGAATATAGAGTAATAATAATCAGATTAAGACGATTTACGTATAACGCATTGATTGAACAAGAAGAAATATTAAAACTATGAGCATAGATATAATAGACAATGATTTTGTAATGTTCGTCAATTTGGTGACATTGATAATGATTTTCATTTTGTGCTAAAATATTCACATTTTTATACATTTCGACAAAATACTTGAAAAGTTACTACCCAAGAAAACTAAGTGTCTTAAAATTGATACAGTTATTAAGTACGTTATGTCATAGATTGTTCAAGAATAAGGTTACCTAGGGTAAATTTTACAACTAGCGAGTTTATCAAGAACAGTGTCTTTAACTTATTTATAAATTACTGAATCTATTGAATTTGAATGAATTGTACATGACGTATGTTAATTTTATAAGTTTATGTGTTAAAATCTATTACAGTAAATATTGTCTCTGAGAGGTATGTCTCTTGACTTCAATAAACTGAACTGAACATATTGTTCAATTTTTTCTGGGAGATACTGGGTTCGATTCTCGTTAACGTTAAACGTTTAACGTTGGAACGCTAAACGCATCTTACGTGGGCCAAGAATTTTCGGATATAGAGTGTCAAAGGCATATAATTTATATTATATAAAATTACATATAAAATTGACTCACCAATTTCTCATGTTCTGTAACTAAATCAAAATTTAATAAAAAAAAATAACTCTGCCATTCACTTATAAAATGATTGATTCTTTTATAATTATTTATATTTTTAGATTTGTTTATAAATGAGGAGATTTAGGAAATGAACAATTGTTCATGCTTATGTGCACATAGATATTTGGATGAAAAAAGCATCATTCAAATATTTATTTGTAGGATATAAATCATACAATTTCAGAGGGTTTATATGCAGGGCACTAATAAAGTAATGAAGATAATACTTGACGTACAACTACATGTATCTCCTTAACATCATCCAAATAATGTGTCACATTGCAGTAAGTTGTATAAAGCTGAAATGCCCCTTGCCAAAATCTTCTCAGCATTAGAATTTATTTAATTATAATTGATTATTATGTTAGTGAAGTCGAAAATAGATGACATATCCATAAACTTGCTCAAGTCTGTATGTTTTTATTGTTTTGTTTTTTGTACTTTGTACATTTTTGCATTGCTGTCTTCTGCTATCTACCACAGTTAAATGTTATCAAAGGTTTGACATTATTAAAAAGTATGAAAGAGAGCACGATGACGTACAGACTTGAGCAGGTCTAATTTCTTAAATTTATTTATTTATAAAATTGATTATAGGCTTGCTCAATCATATACAGTATTTCGATTTCAAATTATTAGAAAAAAATCTGAAGGAGCCATTATTATAAATTTCATGAGATCTAGACATCGTTTTAATTTTTTTGGTAAGAGTTGATTATAAACTTCCCGCATTCTCTCATTAAAATTTCTGTGTATTTATCAAAAGTATTATTTCTCTGAAAATATGCACTAAGTCCTTTTTACTCAATTAATTGATTTAGAAGATATACTGACAGATTTCCCTTTTTAATGGATTTACTAGTGCTTTTGTGCTTATGGGACATTTTCAATAAGATTTCAAAATCCAAGCATGTGTATCCTGCATTTGGATTTCCATTCATTAGAAAAAAAATATCATTTGAATTACATGAACATGTTAGAAAAAGAATTACGATGTTTTGTCATTTAATTAGTTTTTAAAAAACCCCTACTTTCCGTTTTATTTGTATAATGATTGATTCTCATTATGTTGAAAATAAAAATGTGCTCGTACAAATTGTCTGTTTTAAAAAGCGTTGTCTGCACCGATTTGATATGGAAAATTTGATGAAACCTACCTTTTTCTATTAGTTCAGCGATGTCTATCCTAAATAAAAAAAATTGCTTTATTTCTTACATACACTAATGCATAAAATAATGCAGAGGTACATTAACGGTAAATGCAGATATCGATTACACTAAACATTCAATTAACTCTTTACATCATCAAAATATATCTGTCCATATTTTTATCATA
Source organism: Saccostrea cuccullata (assembly GCF_032062105.1). Classification (NCBI taxonomy): domain Eukaryota; kingdom Metazoa; phylum Mollusca; class Bivalvia; order Ostreida; family Ostreidae; genus Saccostrea; species Saccostrea cuccullata. The sequence continues at coordinate 52,722 of NW_026938223.1, forward strand.
TTGTGATTAGAAGTAAGTAGCTAACAGTACTCTTGCAAAAGACTAAGCAGTATGTTTATTTGAGTTTTTTCATAAGAAAATTATAATGACAAGAACAGGTTAGATATAAAAATTCATCATTATGTTACAATTTTCTCTCATCAAGTTAAATAAAAATCCTTTATTGACTTTAATGATTTCATGCAAATATATCAGTAAATCATATCTGAATCATGTAGTAAATAATTGTTTAAGATATACACATATACATGTATCTGTTATCATAATTCGAGTTTTTATTCAAATTGAGAACATATAACTTGCACATGTATAACTTCATATTGTCACTGAAGTATAGATGTCTAGAAAATAAGACTGTATAGAAAATAAGAAGTATAAATGTTTAGATAATAAACAGTAAGCTCATTAAATGTTAAATTGATAATAATCTACACAAGATTCTATATGTAAATTCATACTGCGAAAATAATTTACAGATTCCTTGCTAAATCGTGTACATCATATGTTTTTCAAGTCATCAGAAAGTTCAAACGGGTATTTCATAAGAATTCTAAAGACTAAAACTGATCATACTATACAATTATAGCCTTTTGATGAGGTAAATCTCTCGATATATAGACCTTAGAGAAAGCATATCGACCGAGCACGAAGTTATTTTTTATCAGTTAATAAGAAGTGTCTTAAAATCCTTCTTTCTAATACTCAATACCTTCTCATACAAGGCATTGTCATGTCATCTACATTATGACGTCACAGTAACTGTTTTTAGAAACATCCAGTTTAAAAAGACTATTGTTGTTTTACAGAAAAACGTTTCGAATTTTAGAAACAGCAGGTTTATAAATGTTTAAAATAGAAACATCCAGTTTGTAACACAATTTATACTTGATCATGTGATCCTGTTTGAGCCAATCAGATATTTGGAACAATATAGAAAAATAATAACAATATTGTTCATATTTGTCGCTCTGCATTTTTGAAATTTCAACCAAAAAATAAGGAAATAAATTCATACAGTGTCTTGTTTTCATGTTCACATTGGAATTTGGGTGAATGAGTATTAATGTAACATAATAATTATCATACCCCTGCATGAAAAGTGGGAAGGAATATAGCGATCAGGATGTCCATCCGTCTGTTACGCTTTGGGGTACCCTTCTCTTAACCGCAATCCTCTTATACAATTCAGTGAAAGAATGTACAGAAACTTTCACAGAATCTTTGTTACATAGTGCCATTATATTGTGCACCTCCTATTTTACCTTTTGTTCAGACACATTTCCAGGTTCCCCATAGCAAAACATGGACACTTCCATTCTTTCTGTAATATATATGTATATACACATCTCTTATCCGCAACTCCTTTTTGTACTATTTGATGATATTGTTATAGATTCTTTGTCACATAATGTCATTTTGCACCTCTTATTTTATATTTTGGTACGACACTTATTTTGTGTTGGCTAGAACAAAACATGGACCTTGCCATTATAATGGAATGGGAGGCGGGGTATAATTTAGTGAGCGCAGTGATCACAGTACCTTTGGTATTTTTTATGCATTTTATCTCAGATTCAAAATAGGATTTTTTAATTTCTGTCATGCACTTTTGTAGGGACTGACCAAAGTATTCAAGATGACACGAAATATCGGACTACCATTATATCTTTACATCATCAAAATACAAAAGTTTTCGTTGATATATTGTGATATGAAGTAAAAAGCTTTCTACACTCTGTACAGCATGTTTATTTCAAACCTTCAGAAAATATAGATGGAATATGATCATAACAATAAAAATAATATCTACTTTGACCTACAAATATGATATGATTAAAGTGATATATTGTTTAATTGTGCCACACCGCTTAATGTTCGGGGGGATACTTGTCCTGTACCTCTTCTAGCTTAAGACACAATATAGGTCGTTACTATTCCTTCACAGATCAGTGAAGTAGAAGAAAAAGTAGCTGGTTTTTCGTAAATAGAGTGGCCTTGAGATGTCGTTACTTCAGTTAAAAAAATGGAACATCATTAGAATTTGTATGAAATGTCAACATATAAATCCAACCTGTTGTAATATTAAGAGCTATCTATCCTTGTTTAAAATTTAATTTTTTAAATCATACTCTGCACTTTTGTTGGGTTTTATAAAAGTAATGGTTACATTTAATACATTCAGTTATCTCCTTATGTCAGCATAACATTATTGTTCAAATTAAATGTCATATTTCAATAAGTTATACATGCCCGAAGGATCCTATACAAAGGCATCACAGCTTTTCAATAAATTCACGAGAAACGTGGATCTTTTCAATTAAGTTTAATACCAAAAATGTGACAGATTACTTGCCGAAGTCTACATAGCACGTGGATTTCAAACCATAAGAATCGATAGGAAATTATTGTAATAACATGAAAACGATAAAAGATTTAAACATACATTTTGCCAATGTTTTAATCAATTAGTAAGATAGGTTGGTGATCATGATCTACTGGTGATGTTCTCTTAAAAAGTAACAGGACCTTTAATTCATGAAAGAACTTACTTCTCTTAAAATGTATATTGAAAGGTTTCTTTCATTCAATGAATAGATGTAGGAGATACTTTCATACATTTTCAATATATATCAAATGATTTGCCTGTGATCATTTGCACGTGCACATTTTCAGAGACAAAATAAATCAATATCTATACCCAAATGAATTCAAAATCATATATTTAATAAATATCTTTTTTAAATCAAATACATCACAGATAATTTCCAAGACTTACTATAATCACGTAATACATAATATTATTCATTCTTTTAAGAAATAACTCTGAGAAAGTTAACGATAGGAAGGGCTTTTCAATTAAATAGATGCAACCAAAATGCAAAGTATTTCATTCATTCTATAATAAACTTTCAAAAGCGACATGAAGAAAAGGAAAATGATAAATAAATGATAGTTCAATTTAAATCTAATGAACGTCAACTTAACTTATTACAGATTATCCGCCAGGCATATCAAAAGAAGATGTAACTTGCCATAGGGATCTGAATTTTGTTTAGCTAATCAAGGAATCATCAATAAATTTAACCTGGCTTGTATTTCGTATTTTTTTAAATTGGTAAATGATTTCAGACTTTTTACAAGAAAGAAAAGTGAGACCCAGGGGCCACATTGCTCACCTGAGCACTGTAGCTAGGATTAAATAATCAATTAGCATTGGAAAGCATAAATGCATTTTGATCCCGACCTACGCCTCAAAGGGAGTTGGTATGATTTGAATAATATTGAATCTGCACTAAGTATGCTTACCGGGTACATATTTCTTTTCACTGACTGACTCACTCTTCCCCTGGGAGTTATGATATGAACAAATATAAATCTACCCTTTCTGAGGATGCGTCCATATAAATATAACCTACCATTGCTTTATTGTTCTTACGAAGAAAATTTTTAAGAATTTCTTCTATATATTTCTATGTAAAACTTGAATCGTCTTTTAAATTGTGGCCCCATCCTTCACCCGGAGGTCATGATTTGAACAAACTTGAATATTCATCTCTTAAGAATGCTTTCACTTAAATATGGCCAATCAAGGCTTTTTTTGCTGTTCTTGAACATAAGAATTTTAAAGATTCCCCTGTCATATTTTTATATAAAAATTTGATCGTCCATTGTGGGCACATCATTCTCGGGGGGGGGGGGGGGGGGGGGGGGGGGGATGATTTGAACAAAATTTGAACCACCTCAGAATGCTACACAATAAATATGACCAATCATAGCTTAGCTGTTCTTGAGAAGATATTTTGAAGAGATTTCTCATAAACGTCTTTGTTAAAATTTGTTCGGTTATATATGTAGCGACCCAACCCTACCCCCTGAGACTTTATACATTGTATATAGTTTAAAATAAAACGTTTCTATCTTACTTTCTTGAAGAGAGAACCTCATTAAATAAAGAAATATAGATCCAAATGTAAAATATTTGTATACCTGTCAACAATTCAGCTTCAAGAGGTGAATGATTTGTGCAAAATTAATCTTAATACATCTCTACTCATGAGATTTGTTGTTTTGTTTTTGGTTAGGCTTGGTTTGGTTGTTTTTTTTTTTTCGTTTTTTTTATTTGCACTCCCTCCTTCATATTTACAAAGCACAATTTTTTTAAATATAATTTAACATATAAATACTAGACAGGATGAAAATGCATAAACATGCAAGTAATAAACTGTTCTTTATATATCATTCTCGCAAAACATTTATTTGATATACAATCTTTTTCATTTTACATATAAAGTTAATAAAAAAAAACATATTTAGATTGAAGGATATATTAGTTCATCAGTTTAATTATTTCTTTTCAGGGAAAGGAAGAATGCATTGAATTGAAATTGAAACATAAAATTCATTTTAACCTTACCTCAAGGATTTTGATTGCATTTTTGTTAACATGCACAAAGAGACATTTTGACTTATTTCAATATTTTTATTTTGAATGTGCATTCCCTCCTTCATATTTCACATGCACAATACGACATTTTGACTTATTTCAATATCAGCAAAGTAAGCATCTATTTTTGGCTTTTTGAAAAGTGCCAATTACTTTAAGTAAACTTTCTTGAAACTGAAATGTCCTCTTAATTTAAAGGACATATTTTGAAAAAAAGAAGTGAATTTCTTTTTATATTATCCACACTAGGACTTGAACCTAGATATACCATAAGTAAATTATGGTCGCTTTTCCTTAAGCTATCTGGATGTAAATAAAGAAATTGCATCTTCCCTTTTCAGTTAAAATTAACTCAATATTATTCTTTGTTCCCAGAATACAATCTTTATCAAAATTAAATGCAACGTAAGGCAAAAAAAAAAAAAAAAAATACAAAATGCAATGAATGTGTTTAATGGATATACAGTATACAGTTAATTACACATTGATCATAAGAAAGAATGTCACTTTTGAGAAAATATTACCAAACTTAAAACAAACACAAGGATTTTGACTTATTTCAATATCAGCAAAGTAAGCATCAATTTTTGGCTTTTAAAAAAGTGCCAATCATTTTAAGTAAACTTTCTTGAAACTGAATTGTTATCTTAATTTATCTAAAGGACATGTTTTGAAAAAAAGAAGTGAATTTCTTTTTATATTATCCACACTAGGACTTGAACCTAGATATACCATAAGTAAATTATGGTCGCTTTTCCTTAAGCTATCTGGATGTAAATAAAGAAATTGCATCTTCCCTTTTCAGTTAAAATTAACTCAATATTATTCTTTGTTCCCAGAATACAATCTTTATCAAAATTAAATGCAACGTTAGGCAAAAAAAAAAAAAATACAAAATGCAATGAATGTGTTTAATGGATATACAGTATACAGTTAATTACACATTGATCATAAGAAAGAATGTCACTTTTGAGAAAATATTACCAAACTTAAAACAAACACAAGGACATAAAATGGTTGTGGCCAAAGAGGAGGTAACTCAGAAAAGGTCACCTTATTTATTTTGTGACACTGAAAATATTCTTTCCTTGTGGTGTAGTTTCCTGATTTTATCTTATATTATTTTTCAGAATACTGTTTTATTTTATTTACTAAGGTGCCTGTAAATTTCTCCAGAAAACATTAGCGCAAATATATGCCTTATTAATATGTTCTTTAATTAGTATCAATTTCTTAGTGGAATTGAAAGCATAACTTATCCTGAATTTGTATATTCATGTATATTTTAGTTGCCCTTTGGTAGATGTCTGAATTTTGTATCATTTAACATCTACAATCAATGCCAATATATTATTTCAAATAAATATTACTGCTATTAAGATTTTTTTACCAATATAAAACCTAATCATAAGATGATATAATTTTTTCTTTCTTTTAAATGAAATAATTACGATTATTTTTCTAAGAAGTAATTGTTTGGTTAAAATAAAAACAAGAAAACTAAATAATACTGGCACTTCACTTAAAAAAATCATTTTGTTTTTATTGTTTTTATTTTGTTTATGTTTTGTTGTTGTTGTTTTTATGTTTTAAAATTACACTAAATGTTTACATGAATATTCATAATGATAATTATAGTCCTATATACCAGAGTCAACCTTTTGATTAATGTTTTATTTTAATTCAAATAGATAATATAAACACACAAAACAATGAATTCTTGGAATGCTATAAGCAATAAAAAGATATTTCATAAATCACACAGACTGATAATCAAACACAATTCGTTAATTAAATAGAGAAATAGATGTGTATCGTTTAAGATGTAAATTGTTAGCAAAATAGATGGGGTGATAAGCAATCAATTTTTATATCTCTTGCAAAAAAGTTTTTTTTTTTTTTAAAAACAAGCTTACTTACGTTGAAATGATTATTTGTATGTGAAATAATATAATTCACAATCCTCAATCCTTAGCACAACAGATTCTGTAGTACAGATGAAAATATCACTACTAAAAGGAAAATAATCAACCCTTGAAAGAAGCACGCCGATAAAGTACAGATGTGCCTCTTCTTTGCACACTGAAGTAAACACATTCCATTACATCCTGTGTAATCTTTAGGTGGTACAATGAAACATACGGAAGTTCAAAGCAATTCAAAACACAATAAACGCCATTTTCAAGAACATTTTCATATTCTAAATGTAAGGCCAGAAAAGTATTCACATAAAATTGTGTGTTTGTATAGTAACACGGTCACGAACAGCATGTTTCTATATTTATCACGTAAAAACAAAAAACATTCTTCATCTACACAGACAATAAAGGTTTGAGGCTTTGAAATCTCTCCCAATTTGTACTTAAACTTTAGCAATAACACAGCACAGTTGACAAAACTCGTTTCTCACCGATGGGGTGGGGGTGGTATAATATAAACAGTGCAGCAAAAATTCTGGGCATCCTTCGAACCGATAAAGTATTAAATGTCCATTTCTATGTATAAATAATTTTAAAAAAAAAAATGGGGTGTTACTTCGCCGCATACAACTTGAAAAAAGTTACTAAAAGTTTTTCATAAACATATAAGCAAAATATATTTGTAATCCCATATTAAAACTGTACGTATCGGAACGTGTAATTGAAATTCGTGTAATATCCGGCTGCAGTAACAACATGTATCAGAACCTTGCATTAAAGTAGCTACTAAATTATACTTTTCATTTCTCATGTTTCCGCGTTTGAAATGATATAAACATATAAACATTTCTTTACTTGTAAAATACAAGTATTATTTAATCAAAAATTGACAATTTATGTTAAAAAGTATAGCAAGTATTCCTGCATTTTATCTGATTTGCATGCTGCAGAGGTCATTCAGTTCGTGTTCTGGAATGCGATGTAAACAAAACAGAGATGCAGATTGCTCAGTCAAAGAGAGGTAATCATATACATACATGTAGCGTTTGGTAGGTCAAAGTTCAAAACTGGATTTGTTTCCTATCTCAAAAGAACGTGCAAAACTATAACATCGATTTCTTTGATCTTTATCAAATTTCAGTTTGATTCACTCGAATAATCATGCCAATAATCTACGATTAGTTGCTATCGCTAAAAAAAAAAAATAATTTAATGACGTTATTAAAAAAAACCGGCCAAATATATAATGAATCTTATTTTTTTTTATAGCACAGGCGCTGTTTTTCATTGTATACAAAAAACGCAATACCACACAAATCTAATTTTTCAGTATATGCTGTTATACAATTGTGATAATATGCATGTATTAAACAATTAAAGAATAATAAAGACTAAAAAACATACATGAATGTAACATGTTTTGCACGTTTAATTTGTTTCATAATTTTAAATAACATAAATGAAATAAAACACATACATACGAAAATAAATTAAGAATGATAATTATTTTTTTTTTAAAAATGATAATGACAAGAGCATTTGTACAAAGCTTATTTTTCTTTTTTATTTCAAGTTGGAGGTTTTATTATAAATTAGACAATGTCTATTCTTTAATTGTAGAAATGTAGTATTGTATTAAATGATATAATGTACCTTGAATTTATTTTTTCCCTTCTTGTATAGTTGACGAAAAATTCTAGTAACTCATAAAGTGACCTCAATGTAGTTTACTACTAGTTTTTTACTACCAAATAATTTGATGCCAGTACTAGAGCAGGTGAAATTTAGATCCAGACCAGGACTTGAACCTGGATATTACATTAGTGATAAATGGCTGCTTTATCAATTAAGCTATCTGAATTTTTTTAAAGAAATCATTCTGCTCATGAAATAATCTTTGATTTATATTTAATATCAGCAGAAAAAGGTATTCTTACTTGAAAATAATATTAATTGATGTTTATTTGTCTATGTACATATTTATTACAGCAAAAACTATCAAGAATAAGCAAAATTAATTGAAATTTATGACATAACTAATTATAATGTTACAGGAATGTTTCAGTATTTTGAAAATATTTTAATTCAAAATATGATTTTTAAAACGCTATTTAAGTGCATTTAACAGTTATGACAGGATTCAAAGTAAGCTGAATTAAAAGTACATGTATCAAATCAAATAAATATTGGGCCAGCTCTTTAAATCTACTGTAAAAAAAGTATATAATGTGGAACATCCGTTGGAAATAAGAAATTTATTGTCTTTTTTCTCATAGACTTTGTTAATTTTATAATATTTTATCTTAATCAATAAACTTTGACCATTCAGATTTTTTTTTTTGGGAGGGGGGTGTCTGTTTTTCCCCCTTCAAAATTTAAGTTCAGATTCAGATGTAGTATTTTGATTATATATAGTATCAACTTTAAGTATGACAGAAAAGTTTTGATATTACCATGATTGTAGAAAAACAGCATGCTTGTCTCGGATAACTTTTATCCTTCACATTTTTTCACATCTGTTTTTGTTAAAGGCGAACGCCATGAAAATACACAGAGATCGGTAAAACAAACACTTGTTTAAACACTGAATGCCGTTAAATTTTCTCCATGCTTCAAAATTGTGATTCACTCTTAAACAAAGAAAACACAGATTGAAAATTCACCCAGCAAACAAAAGAACATGAATTCCTGGCTTTCCAGAGATAGAAAAAATCCATTGAATAGAAAACTCTTTCAATAATTCTACTTAATGTTATATTTCCATAAATATGCAGGCAAATACCAACGCCTCTCTTTGTAAATAGTGATCATTAGAAACGAAGCTACACGAAGTTTATTCACAATCGCCATTACTGTTTTCCTCTCATATAGGTCGGGCATGCGTACATCCCATATATACAATTGACGAAGAAAATTGAGCACAAGTATTTATAAAAGTAATGATTTCTTTTGATTTCTAGATATATATAGTGCTGATAATTTTATTGTTGTTAGATATTACGTTTCTACATAAACACTTAGAAGATCTCTCACATATATATCAAATTTAAGAAAGAAAACGACGAAAAACAGCAGTTTGCCTCTATTGGCTCACGGCAGACGACTTCGATATATACGACAGAAAAGGGTACCCTCATAAACATCGTTCAAATAATATGTCATTATTAAAATATAACACTTTAATGATACGCATTGAAACAAGAAAAGATAATTCTTTCATTTGATATAAAAATCAGGTTGCTACGCTTCAAAATAAAGGAGTATTGGAGATTTAAAAACCAGGTGGACCAATAGCGGCAAACGAAATTTTGCACCTATGTTTCGTTTGCCGCTATTGGCACACACTGACGCAATCGTTTGCCGCCATTGGTACAGATAGATCTATATATATATATATATATATATATATATATATATATATATATATATATGTTCCTTAGTTCCCCTGCCAAACGACTGAGCTTGTTTTTTGATAAACAGGCAATAACAATTAACATCATGCTGAAGTAAAATATGTCATTTATTAAAGTAAATGACGGAAAAGTAAAACACAGTTAAAAAAATGGGGGTCAGAAAAAGGAGGACTCAAATATAGAGTATTACCCATCTTAGTCAAAATATTACACAATCTGACCCCCAGCACCATACTGACATTGTAACATGATGTACATAGGCAAAAGGGGGTCAACCAGACTAGAATAATAATTCAAACCCTGTAATCTTTCACAAGGTACAATATACATGCATTTTAAGTTGACCCCCTTATAAACATCATAAGTTTGGAAGACATATACAAAATGCTCTAAACTGCTGCCTGTCATCAAAAAAGGTGGGAAAACAAAATAACAAACAGCCAATAACAATAAAATCGCGCAGGCATTAAATTGAACACAACCATGTTTCTTTCTCCGCCGAGGAAAAAACATATATAAAAGCAACATTGCTTTATGTTGAAAAATCATATGGAAAACTGCAGACCGAAAATTGCGAGGTACACAAAATAAATGTCGGACTCATTCTCAGTAACCCAATACATGCATTTGCCATTTAATACAATGTACAAAAAAATTACTTGTTCAGCTAAAACGTGCGGTAGAAATTAAGTACTATAAATCTCTTTTAAACCCATTCAAACACTATCAAAAAAGATGGGTAAAACATAGCAACAAAAATGTCAACCTGAAAGAAATAACAAGCATTGGTGGCGGATGGGGTGGATGGTGGGTTCGAAAAATTCAGCAGTTCAATAAACCATGCTTTCTCTTTTGGTAAACGGATCAATATTGATCACGTGATGGATAAGAGCTTTGCTGATTGGTTGAACCCATATTTAGATGTAGGAAAAGGTGTAAAATTAGTACAATAAAAGAACCGAAAAGCTGCTTAGTATAAAGCTATGTACAATACAGACACTGTTATATAATAACATAATAAAACAAGAACATGTCACATAAATGAAATTATTTTCAATAATTATTACATATATATATATATATATATATATATATATATATATATATATATATATATATATATATATATATATATATATATATATATATATATATTTGCATCACAGTATTGATTAATAATTTTATGTAAAAAATGACCAAACTACCGAAAAAGTAACATTTAGAGAATGAATGTTTGTTGGTTGTTTATCGTATTTTTTAAATACTTAATTTAATCAGATGAGGTTCATAAACATGCAAAAGAGTACACCAATCAAAACATTGCATTTGAACATTATTTTTTTATAGAAAGACTGTGAAAGGAAGAATTCAACTTTGGCAGAGATAAAATCGGCAGAAGAGAATGATTGGATAACGGAGCATTTACTGGACACCAAGTTTCGTGAGCAAATCAAATCTTTTAAGAAATCAACATTCTACATAAACAAAAAATATGATTAAAAAACCATGGTATTGGTAAAAGTAGACACTCCGAAATTATAAACAAGTATTAAATCGAATCGTTATTTAAAGCCGCTTAATGCGAGACAGGCACTTAATTATTATCGTACACAATAAAGTACGTCATTACATAGAAAATATATAAAATTAAATTATAAATCTGATTTAATAGTTTATTACAACAACCCTTACAAGGAAAACATAGATCAAAATCCTTATTGACAAACAGAAAACTGTCAAGAAGTTATGATTTGTTGTGAAGTCACCTCTGACAAAAATAAATTTATCGGTTTTATCTCATTATGAAAATAATTCAAACCCGAGTATTTTTTGTCCATAAATAGAAGTCATAATATAACATTATCTTTTAATTTTAAAGGAATTAATTGAATATGATTAATAGCAATTTTTTAATTAATATGCTTAATCAAAGAATAAAGGAAATTCAGATATTTTTAAATGGAAGTTTAGTAACGATGGCTAAAATATTGCCCGTATACAGGCATAAGTACTTTGTTGTGAAAAAAATGCTCAGGTTTGTTCTTTATGGGATATAAGCGATAAATTATATTTTTCGAAGGTTGATTTCACGCGATATCAAGATAGGATTATTTTTGGTGTGACCTAACAAAATTATGTTTTAACTTTTGAATTTGATATCTTTTAAAAGAAAAAAAACTTTGGGGATATAATTTCACAAAAGTTGAGACAATTTATGTAAAATTATTTTCCAAGAAGAAAAAGATTATATTTTTTTCGCGATTAGAATCGGACTAAGCGGCTTTAAAGAGTAATAACATTTTATGACGATGAAAATCTCAAAATTTGTCAATAACGGGTTTCCCATAAAATAATGACAAAAATGTTGCTTATTTTATACAGCATTTCAAAATGTGACAATGAAATGATCCAACCTGCGAATTTGAAAAGCATCCTATATATAGAAAGCGTTACCATAGGTATACATTTTTCAAAGGTTCATTTATCAGGAATAGCATACACTTTCTCTATCAAAATGATATTCCCAAAACCTCTCACTGATGCTTAATTTTTCTTTTATTTTTACAAAAAAAAAAAAAGAAGAAAAATCTTCCACTACTGGCAAATATAAAGCGACGCTGGAGACCTTTTAAAGTATCCCTATAATTTAATTTATTTCTTTTTTTTCAAAAATATGAGAAAAAATAATGAATACCCTTTCGTAACACAAGATGAAATACGTCCTTTAAGCTTGGCTTAATGGTGACTTATAGTTTCCTAATGATGGTTTAATTGTTGTGTTTAAGTCACCATTAAGCACCTTAAAGTTATCTTGAAATTAAAATGGAAGGGCTCATGCGTTTTGAACCTTTGTGATAAATGTACCTGTGCCTCTGTAAAGACGAATAATGGCCCTCATTGAATAATGACCTGAGGGTCATTTTTCAACGAATTCGAAAGGAAATGACCCCCATCCATTGAAAAAAAATCTATTTTGTAGAAAGAGACTCCAATGAGTTATTACATTATATGCTAGTCCTATGAAAAATTGAGCGAAATTAAACGCTTCATGAAAGCTGTTGTAAAATTTGTTAAGAACCACAAAGAAATAATCCCTAAAATCTGTGAAATTAACAGCAATTAAATGTCTGTTTTATAAACTTATAAGCAGGTGAGTTTCAAGGAACAAAAAAGATATAATGGACATCAAAAATAGGTACCGTCCTTGGTGACAAATACTTACAAAAACCAATGCACATGCAATGTTTGCAAAATTCAACAAATAATCACTGATGTTTGACTGACATGAAGACACATACAAAAATTGATAAGCATCATTTTGTTTACAATGTTCTAAAGAAACATTTGGTAATAAATAAGGTTATTTCACAATGGTCACCCTATTTTTTGAAAAAAAAGTGTTTAAACAACAGCAATTAAAAATGTATAAACAATTACAGGTACAGGTATTTCTAAAAAATAAAACTTGAAATTTTTCACGTTTATCTGAACTTCAAACAGATTGTGAAATTTGATTTTAGTGCTTTAAACCCTCAAAACAAATATAAAATAAAATGAACTTGACAAAAACGGCCAAGGTCTTAATAAAGCAACGAATTGCAAAAGCACAAAAACAGTTTTATACATTTGTACGTCAGTTTCTTAAATATTAATAGTCTTGTTGTTCAAACTCCAATTTCTTTAGAAATCTGGAAAGCAAATTGTTGCAAAAAAATTCGAAGGGTTTATGAGAGAATGTTACAACTTTGTTACATGACAATAATTTTACTTGTTCATCAATATAATTATTCTAAACAAGAGTTTCAGAAAATTTTAGAAATAAAACAAGCCAGCAGCTATGACTTTGGGTCTTTAAAATAGTTTAAGACTGTTCTTCCCGAGATACTTTGAAAGTGTAATGTTGTATTATATATCTCTCTTAAATTATTTATACATGTATTACTAGTGAAAGAACATAAAAGAAAACATAGGAAAGATGAAGAGAGGGAGAAAAAAATAATAAAGGCATAGATAAGATACACGTACTGTGAGACTCGAACTCACGATCAATAAGTCTACAATCCAGCAATCATACCACTACGCCACGAAGTCATTGTAATTAAGGGGATACATTTAAGACAGATTGTTGAATCTTGAAATAATTTTGAGAAGAAAATTAAATACATATTTTCAACTTTTCAATATGAAGACGCCATTAACCAAAATTATCTAAATGTAATTAAGTGCCATCATATCCAAATAATATTATTCCGAAGTTTTTTTCTGGTTAAAAATGGTCTTTTCTACATTTTGTCATTGTTTAGGGGGATACCTCAGTATTTACTTTATTCTCAATATAAACTGAACGAATTATTTATTTATCATGTGAGGGAACTATTAATTTTAGAATATTAATTTTGTGTGATTTGCTTTAGGGCATGTATAAACTATCAAAAGTCTGGTTAAACAATGTATTTAAAAAATCATTGATATTACTAGATTAGGCGAAAGTGACAAACAAATGCGCTTTGGCTCTTTTGTCACTACAACGTCAAATCCTACAGGCCATGAAAAGTAAAGTAGATTTTGGGATAAACAGAAAGTTAAAGTATTGTCAAACCAACAATATTCCCAAGATCTTTCACACTTCACTTGTTTCATTCTTCCAAACTTAAAAAAAGCACACTTTAGAAGGAAGAAACAAGTCAAGGAAATCATGGGATCCGCCAAATTCCAGTATACGAAGAGCAAACTGTAAAAACAATCAGAAATTGGATAAAAATGCCATGGATATGTGTTTCAATTAAAAGAGAATATTTAGGTAAAATTATTAAGGTTCAATCATTGAAAAGAGTTTTTTTTTACTCTCCGCGCAACAAGGACATTATTTATTGTACAGACCTCATATTTCATGATTTTGAAAAACTTAAAATCCTTTTAAATAAATGTTTGCCATTTGATTAGTATTTTAAAAAAACTTACAAGACAAAGCACGGAATTAGGTATCTTATACTTTCATCAAATGGGTTGCATTTGCATTAAAATCCTTTTACTACTATCATCCAATTAATGTGAACTACGTTTGCTCACCTTCAGTAGCCACGTATTACTGATTTGCTACTCTTCGTACAAACCCTTGGCCTATCGTGCATTAGAAGCCATGATTATTAAGGTCACCCAATCTAGAATCACATCTTGCATCATTGATGGAAATGAAGTGTACATGTGTTTTCTTAATTTTGAAGCATCCCAAGTCCATAATTTACAACAGATATATTTATTTGTTATTGAGTTTACAAGTCTATACATCAATCTGCAATATAGATTCTGGATTATATTATGTGAATATAATCTTCAAATTAAATAGTGTCATAACGTTAAAAAGAATTGAATGACATTTGGGAATCATAAATTTCTAAAAGAGTTTAGAAATATCCTGAATGAAGATATCTCATTTGATATAGCACTTGCTCCCTGGTCAAATGCTCAAATTATGTCAATAAACTCTACTCTAAGTCTGATATGAAGATCAGCTGAGGGGTTTGGAACAAAAAACGAATCCGAAATCCTTAGCTGGTAAAAACAACATTCACTAAAAAAGAAGACAATGTGAGTAATTGAAAGAAAAAAATTCAAACTTACCAAAATTTAAAGAAATTATTCAAAATATTTTCCTTGTCTTTCTTTAAAAATAATAACAACCGAAATATCATATAAACAATTACAGTACTTTCATCCTTTCAAAACGAATGACTACAACCTTTGGTATTGAAACTACGATATATTCTCCTGCTCTCGTTAATCAGAGACAAAATTGCAAGACAGCTTAGACCTCAGTAGCTACTGGTACCTAGAATAAAATTCTGGAAGGACCATATATGAACATGAATGTCTAAAACTTGAACTTACCCTAAGGTCTATTTCATAACATGCTATAAAGTGACATATTTGTAAAAGGTATGTGTTAAAGTAGTTTTTTTTTTGCTCTTTTCTCACAAAACATTTTGTCAGTTTTGACATTAATTTGTTAATCTTTTAAAAATGAACTTTTTTATGATTCTTTAAAAAGATTCAGAATATAAAGATATGTTGTTTTTTTTTTATTTTTTTACTTTGTAATTATGAATTTACATGCCAAAAAATGATAGCATTTAGTTTCACATCAATAAAATAATCTAATAATAAGATATTCCCAATATCTACTCATGTCCGGCATCAATCCTCTGTACTGTAAAGATTTATTCTTAGAAACTGAAAAGGTGATTAAATTAAAATTTAATAATACTATACAGCTTTGCCTTCATATATTTAGAATCATTACTAATTGAACCTGAACAATGATTATGAATCCAAAACATGTTTATTGGTATTTATTAAATTCCAAGTTGGGAAATAAATACAGTGAATACGACAAAAATATTAAACTCTATAATATTTTGATACAGTGATGTGACTCACCAATTATTTTATTCAGGTCCGTAGAAAGCAATTTCATTTTTGGGACTTGTGATGGTTATTATTTCAGTTTTTTTATAATATACTTTAATAATGGCAAAATAAATGGGGGGGGGGTCAATTATTTTTATTCTTCTAAAACAAATGCTGTTCTAAAATAAATATTCTAGATTGAAAAGATTTAATATGGTTATAGATTTCTTTTCAATTACTTCAAAATTGCTGTTTTTAAAAGCAAAATCTACATACAAAAATAGTTGAATTTATCAAAATATGAAGAACTTTTTTATATTTAACAGTGATTATGAAAAGCTTATTATGCTTCCTGTCAGTTTGGTTCTATATATATCCAATACCCTACTATTCTCGCATACTATGCCGAAATAGTGCATGGCTTCCTGTAGAAAATTCTGTAGAAAATCCGACAATGCCCATAATCGGGAGCGAACTCACGACCCCGAAATTGTCAGTCCGACACGCTACCGATTACGTCACAGATGCCATTAATTATAATAATGCACTACAATAAATATAAAGTTTCAAATATTTTAGACTTAACATTAGAAATTATTTTTAAAATTCTTCAAAAATAGATTCTTGCATCCCCCCTTCCTTCACTCAAATACTATTCTCTAAGACTATCTGTAGATTATACCTAAAGCATGAAACGTTCAAAATTAAAGAAAAAGATTATGAGGTACATGTTGCACAAGGTAACATCATAATAGAGTAGACAAATGTAACAGGTGGTAAAGCATTGGGAATGGAGAAAATATTGCCGTTTCTATACAGTAACAACAATCAGCAAACTTGCAACATGCGTTAAACCTTGACTACAATTTAGGCATAGTGCATGCAAAGCACAACACTATTATATAAATATATTTTTATTTAAAAAATGATAATCAAAAAAATTTTTTTTAATGAAAAGTACAATTATATATATATATATATATATATATATATATATATATATATATATATATATATATATATATATATATATATATATATATATATATATATATATATATATATTAAAAAGAAAATCTCCGAAAGGCGCGGGGAAGCAACAATCCGAAAAATTATTCATTGTTTCCTTTTTATCTATTTGTATCATACCTTTTGCTTTGAAAATTTTTCTATATGAGTTTTAACCAAATCTGTTATTTGCCACTTTCCACATTTCATAAAACAAATTCTCGATTTTTGATTTTTTTTTCACTCTTAATAAAGGTAACATAGCCAAAAATATTAAAAGTATTTTTCAGTCATTAATACTAGGCAATAACCTGTGACTAGAATTATATTATTTTATAATTATTGTTTTGTTTTTTTTAAAAAAGCTAAAGCTGACGAATGGCTTGTACAAGTGTTCTGGATTGGTGGAAAATGTTCCGACAAAAATCAGACAAGTTGTTTGTGGGAAGGAAGCCAAACTCCTTTCCCTTATCACAACTGGCGCGGCGGTGAACCAAGTGGTGACGGACCATGTATTTTTATAGGCAAAGATAATGGAATAAACAATGGGAAATGGAATGACTATTCTTGTGATAATACGCGAAACTACTTGTGTGAAAAGGCTATTTGATCGACTATTCTTAAAATAAGTGAAACTTATGAATAACATGCCATTCAGTAACCCGGAAAGATAATGACCGTTCCAGATCTTTCAGCGACAATTCATTTTAATTGATGGTTTTCAATCGGAAAGAATTTTATCATTGATAGGCGGAAAACGTTTTTTTTTATATGTGTATTTCTTTTTTATATTCTGCAAGTTACACGTACATTTGATATACAGGAATGCGTTGAATCATAGTCATTGCACACTTTCAGTTCCTGGAAAATCTACTTATTATAGTAAAAGTTGCACATAAATAAAAGTAGGAGTGTAGAAAGTAAACATCTTACCGCAATTTTCTGACATTTTCCTATCGCTTTATGGACATGCAAGGGAAATAGTTGTTTTTTCAAATTAGCGCGAAATATGTTTCGCAATATATAGAAAAAAATGACGAAGTAAATCCCAAGAGAACACAGCATTCAATCAAAGATTTAGGTTTTGATAGGATTGGAATGACGTCAGATAAATCTAATAATTAAGATATCTTGATATATTAGGAATATATTCTTTTCATTGATGTGAAAGAAATATAATTTTTCTAATGCATTATGTGCTTTTAACTAAATTATAAAGTATGGTAAATATTACTATAAACTTAGGACATTTGGGTGCGCATTCTATTTTGGGCCTTTCACTGAAAGCATTATTCGCTAAATCAAGTTCGTAGCTATTTTTAAATATTTTGTTTTCATATTCATCGAAAATACTTTTAGAAAGTACTAATTCAAATTCAAATCTAACCTGTTTAAATATCAATTTTCGACAAATATCGTACACATCAAATGTAATATATTTATTTTACAGTATATGTATTGTACATGTCGTATATTTATTTCATCATCGTATGTGTTACAATCGATGTATAATTGTAATTATTGCTTATGGTATGTATTACTATATAACCTTAACTGATTTTTAATGATGTGTGCAATTTCAAAGACGCTTGTACAAGAAGTAGAAAACTACTGAAATAAGGAAATCGCTCACGTTCAACTTGCTGTATATGTAGCACGAAGTTGAACTGACCTGTTCACCGTGTATACAGAAAGTGTTTAACTTGGAACGTTTGTTTGTTACTTTCTGTGTCTTTTTTTCAATTGTAGACAAGTGCAAATTTTATATTTTTACATTTTTCCAATTGTATAAGAATGTTATTTTTAGTATTTTTCGGAGCCAAGGCTGAAGTCATAACTTATCATGCTGCAGCAGAGACATAACTACATGTGAATCGCAGACTAGCTTTTGCATTTTGTATTTTTAAAATACTACAGTTATACAGGTGTGTGTTATGTATTTTTGCTACTTGTTATATGCACATGTACCTAGTGTGCATTTTATTATTATTATGCTTCTTGACCATAGATATGCATAATAACGAGTTTGGTGCAACTTTATTTCTAGTTTCAGTGTAGTAAACACAACCTTGTGAAATTTGTATGTAGTATTCCGGAATATTGATTCCTCAGTTCATAACAAGGTCTAGGTTTTACTTTTAGTAGGCGATATATGTTTCCTGTTTGTTTGTTTACTCGATAAGTTGTTTTCATTTGCATGCATAAAATAGTGAATCAAGATAAATTGACGTGTAGAATAGATTGTATAAATAAGATTTTACAATGTAGCAAAGGTTCAATGATTTTCTTACATTTAAATGCCATTTTTGTTCATAATAATAAGGGAATAACTTGTCTTTGTTAACTTTGACTTGTGACCCTGATATATGATATATCAGTTTGATGGTAAAGATGTTGATGGAAACGTCTACTTTTCTTGGCTGAATACATGTAGACGTCTATTATTTGGTAACGGCTATGTATATTATTCTTTGATAATAGTCAAACTAGGTATTAGGACAGTTGTTTATTATAAAAGCCAGTATCTGTGTCATATTAAGTTGATCAGTTTAATCATATTAGAGTTTACACCTTATCGTGAGCACATAATAATACCATGTGTTACAGTCAGTGTAGGTCTCACTATATAT
The DNA here is from genome assembly GCF_032062105.1 of Saccostrea cuccullata. NCBI lineage: Eukaryota > Metazoa > Mollusca > Bivalvia > Ostreida > Ostreidae > Saccostrea > Saccostrea cuccullata. Next base: position 72,544 of record NW_026938223.1, read on the forward strand.
GCTTGTATATGACTATTAAGTGTTAAGTAGTTTGATCAAGAGTTGTGCACATTCATTTTATATAGATGAACTACAAGGTATTTAGGAGGATTACATCATGGACCATCATTAAGTATATACACTTTGTAGATACTTTATAACTGTTGTTTATTATTGTACTTTGTTCTTTGCAGATATCACTGCTCCCTTTTGGCAAATAAAGTAGTGAACCTAATTAAAGTCTTGTCGCATATCTACACAAAGAACGTTCCTTTCAAGAATTTTCACTTATTTGAAACGCCACTACTTGCAGTTGGAAGAGGGGGGCTTTAAATTTGAACCTATAATTGGCACTCGGAGCTATCATTTCTCGTGCCGGCACCTACTATGAAACAGAAGTTCAGTATAAACGATCGGTCTTAACATCCGCAATGGAATTAAAACCTTTGACGTAATAATCAGCTCCTTATTTCAGCTTCTCTAGAACTACGTGTAACTATCGCGACTCTAGAGCAAACGCTGTAATCATTGCTACAGACTGTAGACGATAGTTTGCAAATGAAATTATAAAGATTTTTAAGTAACTAAGTAACGCTCTGTATATAAATAACACACACACACACATACATCCTCACACACCCTCTCTCTCATACAACCTTGCACACACACACACATAATCGCGCTGGGTGCTGGCACGAAAAATATTCCTAACTACTCAATGGACCTGAGTGCCGAGCATTAAGTATAAACTTGAAGCCCTTCCCACTGCGCCAACTAGTGACGGCCCCATGTGACTGAATTAAAGAGGGGCTTTAACAACAACAAACAGTTTATCTGACGGAGAAGGGGAGATAAATGCAGCACTTAACCAATACAATCAAATCATCTTTTTGTCTTGCTAAGAAGCGAATTCAAGAGTTAAAAACCAAGTCTTACTATTAAGGAGCGTGTCACTATGACTCCAAGTAAAACTTCCCTCAATTTCTTTATCACAGATAATTCATATGACCAAGATTTATTATAGTTCAAGCATAATAAAAGGCCCATATCATTTTACGGCGACGTCATAAATAGTTTATCTTTTTAACGCAAGAAATTTATTCCATTTAGGTAAAAAAAAAAACATGGCTGTAAGATTCAAACATAGAAATTTTATTATCAATCTTTTACAGGGTTAAAAAAAATACGAGTCATAACTTGAAGAAAGGCGTAATTGTGATATTATTTTGAATAATGTTATATGTTTTCTGAAGGGTCTTTATTTGAAAAAGATGAGTTTTGCAAACAGAGATCGAACAAACAAAACCTATACACATGTAGGTGAACAGGGTAAAAACTTTGACCCCGGGTATATTAAAGGTGGGATGAATTGCCTAGAAGTAGTAAGCATCTATCAAAGATTATTTAGAAAGTACTGCATTGTAGATTCACTATCCATGTTCGTTAAGGGACAACTTAGAATTCCGGATCCGGTTTGATGAAACTCTTTGTAACATTTAAGGTGCATTCGTCTCCGGATTCCAATTGCATCCCATCTCTCTGAATTGTTCATATCAGCTCCGTAAACATAAGGAACACCACAATCTGTTAAACACCGAATAATTACAGATATAAATACATGTGTATATAAACTGTGCAACGTTTTTTTATTCTTAAATTCTGCATATTAAACTGCATATTAAAGCTGTTATTCTATAGCAATATCAATTTCATGAATGTTACTACACCCAATCCAAGACATTCCCAACAACCATTTGTAATAGCATCCCTCCCTAGTCTCAACTGAAATAATCGGAGATTTTGTCGATATTAGCAGCCATTTATATGATATGCATATTTGATCCCTACATGTTTTCTATGCCTTCAAAATGTATCCTCTTATATTGTAAGACTAATATTGTAATATCTCTTTGAGGGAACCTTTCCACCGAACCAAAGTGAAATGATTTCGGTTTGTGTCTCATTCAATATTACTATGAATCACTTTAGCTTTTTCTAAACATTTTGATTGGTTGTTTGCTGTTCAATTCCCTTGAAAGAATTTTCTGCTAAATATCGACATTACCTTTTGCCCGTAGAGTGCTGCAAATGTAGACCTATACAAGGTGCTTTGTACCATTGAACATTCTACAGTCACACGGGACCCTCGGTTTATATAAGGTCTTTATCCGAAAAACAGGTCACTTCGCTTTCAAAGAAGTACATGTACATGTAAATACATTTTTACAAACTTAATATTTTGATTACAAAGAAAATGGGCACATTTGCCGTGTGATCTGCAGGAGTCATTTGTATGAAACATTTATGGTTTAAATGTCCATGATTTGGTTGGCTAAACATAGCTGATCAGATTTTACAAACACGTCCATAGGATTTTTTTTTCACTTAGTTTGAAAGTGTGTCCGTTTTTCCTAGGGGGTACTATAGCATAGTAATGTTTTACAAACAAATACACACCTAAAATATTTAATGAATACAGGTGTGTGATACATGTATATGTACATTAAAGAATAAAAGATTAGAATTGATTTCTCTCAAGAACCAACCTGATTCAAAATTTTAATACATTAGTACATAAAACGAAACTAACAAAATTAATGGTTGTTTGCACGAAAAAAAAAATAACCCCCCATGCCAGGCTCGAACCAAAAACATTTCGCTATCAGTGCACTGAAAAGGTAGTCCAACTTACTGAGGTCTCACCGCTACACATATACAAATATTTTTTAAGGAAGAGGCACCACATTCACACATTTGGATTTTTTTTAGGGGAAAATTCATTTTTCGTGGTCGGGTCTTCTCTTCATTATCTAAAAAAGTTTTTTTCGTTTCTTTGAATTAAAATACACACCAATAACGTTTCAAAATCATGGAGAGAAGACCCAGAAGTAGAAAAATTTAGAAAACCGTGTTTAAAAATGTACCATATTGTAATCTGTCTGATCTGGCCAATTTTCAAGTTTTTCTTAGCAAATCAAAGCTCAATTTCGGGAAAATTTTATCCTTTCCTGTTTCACTGGAACCCGATAAATATTTTTTTTTTTTAATTTCATACATGTTGATAATTTTTTCACTTTTCAATTACGCCCAGATTCCTGCCGAAAGCCAATAAAATGCGCCCTCGTTCTTTTACTCTCTAGTCGCCGAATAAGGAGTTCAGTCGGCTATTATACTATTGCAAGACGTGGAGACAGGTCGCATCACATTTTTATTGTTATAATTTATCATATTATCATGATCTTAAACTTTCAATATCAAACTAAAAGGCAAATTAAAAAAATCGTTGATATAAATATTATATATTTTTACTGTTCGTCTCGCTAAAGTGCAACTTAAGAAATGAACTGGATTGAAAGCAGATTTCCGATATTATGCTGGGGAAATTTACTAGGCCATTGAGTAAATCGACCATATTTTTTATTATAATATAAACATGGGCATGTAAAAAAGAATATGCAAACAAATGTGATCATCTCCGTTTTATACTATTTTCCAAATTCATAAGTAAAACATCAAGAAACAACCGTTTGATTATTACAGATTACACTAGAAGTTCTTCAGAATAAAGTGTAAATTTACCAGAATAATGTGTAAAATGTAAATTTACAAGAATAAAGTGTAAAATTTACAGGATTAAGTGTAAAATTTACGTCAGATGAAAGTGTAAAATGTAAATTTTACAGAATAAAGTGTAAATTTTACAGGATTAAGTGTAAAATTGACGTCAGATTAAAGTGTAAAATTTACAGATTAAAGTGTGAATTGTGTACAGATAAAAGTGTAAAATTTACATTTTAAAGTGTAAAATTTACAGAATAAAGTTTAAATTGCACGGATTAAAGTGTAACATTTACAGATTAAAGTCTAAATTTTACACTTTAAATAGTGTAGAAATTAAAAAGTGTTTAAATGACACTAATACGCTTTCGTAGTAACGTGATCTTTCGACTAAATTTCGACTGAAATTGAATCTGCTGTAAAGAATACCGAACAGTAGAGAATTCATATAGGTCCCTTTGTCAAAAATTATTGGATGTTACGCGTGTGAAGCATAGAAAAAGATCATGATGATATAGGAGATGTAAATTACCCTTGCTTTCGTGCCCCGATTTACACTTACATGCATTTTTTTCTTATTAAGTATGATATCGTCATGAAACTTGAAATGCATGATCACAAACTTGAAATGCATGATCACAAAATATTTGCAATGACCAAAAAAAAAAAAGGAAAAAGAAAAAGAAATTTAAACGAACAAAGAAGAACTAAACTGTTTTCCCTATCTACTACTTTTTAGAACATCTCTTGTACATTGTATCTGGAGTATCATATTGATATTCTTTAAATAATCGAAAATATTGTTTTCAGTTTAACTTGTCCCAGTCTTCCCTCTCCCTATACACGAACAGTATTCAATCTCAAAGTTCATAAAACAATACAAAATAAGAGCAGAGCAAACACGGACCCCCGAAACATCAGAGATGGGATCAGGAGCAATGGAGGAGTAAGCATCCCCTGCCGACCGGTCACACCCGCCGTGTGCTCCTTGTCATGATCAGGAAATAGCGGTAAAAAATCCGTCGTCAATTCAGTGTATAAATAATGGACTTACAATTGGTATGAAAAACGTCAGCCAGCATTTGACTCAATGATAAACTGTATTTGCTGGCAATGTCAATGTATCGACCATAGAACTTACGAAATGAAGATTTTTAACGAGATTGCTGATATTCTTATTTCGTCAACTTGCTTGTCAATAATTTACATCAATTAGAAATTGTTCATACGTAGAGCATGTTCAATCAATCAAATGTAGATCCACTCCTTGCCTTCTCCCTTTAGATCCTCTCTTTGTCTTATCTTATCCCAGTCTTCTCTTTCGCTGTAGATCCACCTCTTGTCTTCTATGTATCTTTCTGGAGCTGTTCCTTTATTTTCATAACTAATTTCTCAGTAATTGGCTTCTTTATAATAACTTAAATATTACATCTCATTGTTCTTAAACATTCTTCTACACAATCGAGTATACTATATTCAGCGAAAGAGTTGATCATTTTCCTGTCTAACCTGTGGCCATACGTTAACTTTAAATATCCATTTTGTAAACTTGCTGAAATGAGTGAGAAAGTATTGAAAAGATATGCAACATATTTCAGATTAATTAACGAATGCTTCATAGTTAATATCTTATTACTCTATTACTAGAGATTTTTTAGCATTCATTATATATTGATTAAATAAGATAAATCATTCAAATGTTTTGATAACAATCTGATGGTCAATAGTACGTTGAAAATGATATTTTTACTTTTAAATCGATTTTTGAATACCATAATAAATGCAGAACAATAATTTAAAATGTGTTATGATCTACTACTTTACATGATTTATTTATAATGTTATAAAGATTAAAAAGACGAAAGGAAGATTCTGAAATCGGATTCACTACCTTTTAAACTCTGTGTTATATCAGTTCAGGCGTTTAAGATTATTTTGAGATTTTACCATTATATGATAAATTTACTTTATTAAACCTATCTATGTGTACATTATAATTAATTTGAATATTGCTGAAATTTAAGACTTTATTTTTAAGGGGATAGTTCTCAAATGAATATAAATAAAGTATTTGAATATGAAGATTACCTGATTTTTATTCAAAAATTCATCCTTTAAAATTCATTAATAATGCATTATAATTTGAAGATTATGTGAGTTATTGATGATTAAAAAATGTTGATTTGATATTTTTAAAAAGACGATTTTATCTTGTTTCAAAATGTAGTTGACATGACAAAGATTACTTACTATTAAAACCATCAATTCACTAATTTTTGCTTTAAAATAAATAAGTTTGATGTTTCTGCGAAAAAAAATCAATTTGCTTAAAAGCATTGAAAAAGCTAAGTTCATTAATGTTCAGACGTCATATGACGTACTTAAAAATATTTACTTTACAAAATGGCTAAATTATTGCGCCTATAAAACCTTGTTGGTAAGAAATTAATTATTGCAATATTCTAAAGTAATGATTCCTTACTGCAGTATATGATGATTGATTGCAAAACGCCTGGTGCATATTTACTAGAAGTAATTTCTGAAGCAGAAAACTTGAGAAAATTATAAGAATATCATGAATTTTTTTGAGAAAAATAAAGAAAATTATGAATTGGTTACTTCAAATTCCAAACAAAATTTTCATAATTTCATTTTAAATTATTTTTTTTCAAAAATGCTAATAATTAACAAAATGCGCAAAAATCTATCTTCAGTATGAAAAAAAAAAATCAGCACAATGTAACAGCCGGGTCCAGTTGTTTATTCCGTATCAAATGAACTCTTTTATTATTTTGTTAAAAGCGATAGATTATGATTTGGTTATATTGCAGGGATTAGAGCCTATGATAAAATTAACGAGGGAACTTTCACTTTCAATCAAAGCAATAAATAACTTGATAATGAAGCTTTTAAAAACCGAAGATCTGGAAAACCGAAAGGATGGATCAGAGAGAATTGCGTCTTGATATTACTTTACCACGTGGGTGAATGGCTTTACTTTTCATGTCACGATGAACGACAATTTGTTTGTGCAAAGGAATTAAAAAAAATACACGAATATCAGATTTAATTCGAGATAGGTTGTCAAAGCTTTCATTAAAAAGAGTGTCTGATTTTTCGTTTATCTTGTAATAATGTTCTTTTTATATAAAAGATGGTACATTTTTATTCTTTCTTTTATATCTTGTACATATCAATAGAACTCAAAAACATAAATAAAAATGCACAACTCCCAAACAAGTCGAAAATGAAAGGGCACAAAAAAGCCATTCAAAAAGTTCAATATTTGCATTGCAGAGTATTGGACAAAAACCAATTACCATATTTGGCATCTGCATATGATGAACAATATTTGAGAGGGACGTTAAATATCATACAAACAAAAAGCATTTCTATTTACTTTTTAAATTTAAACTTTTATTATTTATCATATAAATGAAAACACACGGAGGATTGTCCGTTCTCCATTCATTTTATCCCGTTTTTTTTAGTAAGAGTGAAGGCATTCTTCTTCTTTTGGTCACACTTTATAAAACAAAGCAAGGAAACTTTCGTATACAAAACAATACAAACTGAAGCAGTCTATATTTCATTTTTTTGAACAATAACTCTTACTACGTCAATTTTTTTTTACACTTGAGTTACCTGTTCTTAAATACAATACCGTAACACTTAACAATTCCAATTTCTCAAATCATTTAGTGTTTGAGAATGTTAGTATATTAGTTCAAATATCTAACTTTGAAAAAACTCAAACTGATTTGGTATATTGAAATTTAAAATTTTAGTTCAAAAATCTTAATTTTAGAAATTCTAAACAGTTTTTAAAATCTTGATATTTTACATTTTTACCTAAAATGTACAAAATTAAAATTTCCAAAAACGATTTTGTATTTAAAACTTTTGAGTTTTTAGTCTACCGTTTAACGTTAATTTTTTAACGTTAAATTCATGTATAAGCTCGATTGACGTTAATTTAACATTAAATATTTAACGTTAAATTAATGTTATTTTCACGTTAAATTAATGTTAGGCACAATTGGCTGTGTAAACAGCGATTTTTCTGACATTTGTAAACAGGGTAAACAGTGTATAAAGCACAAACTCCCAGAAATTACAGATAAAGAACCAAGTGCATATTAGGAGAAAGCATCCCACGTTGATCGGTCAATCCCTCGGTAGGCTCTATTTACCGATCAGGTTGATGTAACATTATATAGTTGAATAAATGCCCTGTTCACATGGAGAGTTAAATTCGCGGTAAATTAATGCAAAGTAAACAAAAGCGAATTAAATTGCGTTCGTACGACAGCTAAGGCGAAGAGAACTAAGGCTAATTGAAATTTTATTTCTACAGAAAGGATGTTCAGTAAGGCTTTTATGACGTCATTTGTAAATCACAACATGTATGCAGAGCAATCTTTTTGATATAATTATCACAGTGGCAACACGTATATATATAGAGCCTTCTATTTGATACAATGATCATTGTGGCAACGGGTAAACTAATAGTGATTAAAATATGTTCCTTGATTTTTGAACAGTATATAGAACAGAAACCTTTATCTGACCGCAAATATGTGTCTTGTGATTTAATTCTGGCTGAAACAGTTGTCAAAATTTAATTCGAATCTGAGAGCGGTATTTCAGTGTTTCTGAAAGATAGGGACATGGACGAATGACTATATTCGAAGTTTTTGAATCATTCTCTATATTAATTAATTTTTATAGCTATTTCAAACAAATTTATCATGGTACAATTTTTGTTCTTTGCAATTGATAATACAATAAAATATTTATAAAACCCGATTTACGGGAAAATTTATTATGATGTAACTGTATAATGATCGATTTGAAACATCGGAAATAAACCTTTCATTATCTCAATTTTACCAGCAATTGAATGATTTTCATATAAATGTCTTCCATAAAATCAATTGAATTGAAATTTAGTTCGTGTTACAACAAAGTGTCGCTTTTATTCGAAGCTTCTCCCTACGCAGCTTAGTGCTATATTTAAAAGTATGCTGTACATTTGTCCAATTATAAAAAGGCAAATCATGATTTAGTAATTGAAATCTGAACTATGGTGAAGTAGATGGAATAAATGTCGTTTATTTTTTCTGTTCATACGTTTTCGATTATTCAATATTAAAAGTATTTCGGAATTTTGAATCTGGGTATTCCATTCCTTTCACCAATTAAATATTAATTTTTATTTCAGAAAATAAATCAATCAAAAACAATTTATTCTATATTTAAGCAGTCATGATAGAACAGGTACTTTTGATTGTCCCTCATAACGTGCATACGTAGATTCGTTTAGATGAAAGATAGTTTGACAGTTTACAGTAAATGTTAATATTTTAGAGATAGATATAAGCATGTTATTAGATATTTTAGATTGTTTCAACGCTTTTCATGACTTAAAAAAAATCCAAACAAGCATTGAATCCATCTCTATGCTACAAAAAAAGTAAAAATGCGTCTTAGATATAAAGGACTTTTATTTGACGTCATACTTTCGTCACTTCAACGGCTCGCATATTGCCCGAGGAGTTCAAAATCTTTATCCCAAGAAATGGGAAGTGATTTTTTAAAAAAAAATTATTTGCTCTTTTTCAACATTTATTATCGAACTGAAGATAGCCAGTACAAAAGCTCTGTACTGGATTTTGATACATGTAGCACATAACTGCGCTCACCCTAACCGTAAAACTTATTAAATAACAATTTTCAAGCAACTGTACAAAGAGTTTATGGTAGATTCTCTAAACTGCTCAGCGAATATTTGACAACGTCCGACAAATGAGCTTTAGTTCGATGGGTTATTTTTTTTTTAATGCAGACCAATCATGACCGATGCTTCTACAGCAAGATTTTTCCTACAAAGAGTTCAATATTAATACTTCAATACTTTGCTTTTATTTATAACACTGACTTAAATTTATACAAGAGAGATAGGTGCCGTGTCTATTGAGAGATATTGACTACTGCAACTATTATGTTAATGATTAATTAAAAATTTATATATCTTTTTTTGTTGGCTTTTGTGACAGAAGCTATATAAGGATCTGTTTATTTGTAGTCCGGAAACGAAAAGGTCCGAAAACATGAAAATCATACAGAATTTCGTTTTCCTTTTAAATACAATCTTATTTATATCAGGAAATTTACAAGACGGTTATTCAAAATTAAGATTCGGTTACAGATTGGACAGAAAGATGATTGACTCCTATACAGAGTATAGTATACTTGACTGTGTAGAAGAATGTTTAAGAACCACGCGATGTAAATCTGTTAGTTATTACAAAGGGGCAAATTATTGTGAAATCAGTTATGAAAATAAAACCACTGCCCCAGACAAGTACAAAGAAGACAAAGGATGGATCTACAGTGAGAGAGAAGATTGGAATCCGGTAATTATATTCTATTTATTAATTAATTAATCAGTTAAGCATAAAATTATAAGATAAAATCATTTATTGCCATTAAATTTTATAAGGTTTACAGGGTTATAAATATACTTAATTTTAACGAGGCCGAATCTAATTATTTTTGCCCTAGGGATTTGATAATTTTTTGATAATTAATTTTTACTGTTATATTTTATGTTTCAGGATTAAAAAATTGAATGTTTACCACCCCGATTTCTTAGGTGGCCTTAAAAAATGTTGTTAAACTTTACTATTGGTCCCTATGAGATTTTGTTGGAAAATCGCCAAATTATTACATTCTTTCAATATTTTTTGTACTTCTGCCCTAGGGATTTCTTTTTCATTCAAGTAAATGAAAGTAAATGTAGAAAGTCACCAAATTGTGAAATTTCAAAAAATTTCACCATCTCGATGGTCTAGGTAGTACATGTAACTACTAAGTAAACTTTATTTTTTCGAAGCCAAATACCTCTAAAGTTGCCATATTAGGGTATAAATACATATCTTTGCTGATGAATTATCGGTGTATACAATTTTTTTGGCATAAATAGCAATTTTTAGATTGCTAGTATATTTCGTGGGAAGTTATGTCATCAGTTTTTAGTATAATATCCATAGACGTCTTGAACATACAAACGGGTCATACGTCATACATTGCTTACAAAATCCGAAAATGGTGACGTTGTTAGAGCCATTTCAACGTTCTTTTTCAAATAATTGTCGTAAAATAACATTTTCAGATCAGTAGGAGTTACAAATAATGTTTATTTTGTATTAAAATTCGAATATAATTAATGACTGCATGAAATTAAAAAGCTGCGCAAAAAGCAAAATGCTCGAATTAGACTCGGCCTCGTTAAACTTTAAACTTCGAATAGAAGCATATTCCCGTTATTTACCGATCATGACAAGGAGCACATGACACAAGCCAGCATCACAAGGATGCTTATCTGTTACTACTCCATTGGACTCGATGTCACGTCTCATTAGTTTCCTTTGCTCCTGATTTATATTGTTTCACTGCAATTTTGAGTTTGAATAATGTTTGTTATTCCATGATTGTCATACAGTAATTGTCATGTGTCTTATTACATTTAGGTATTGTGATTTACATGTATTATTAATTTTTGCCTCTGATATTGTTATATTTCCATTTCAAAATTTTTTCTCTATAATAACCCTTTGAAAGTAAGCGGAATTGATTTCCTGATAATTCTGCCGGAATGTAAATTAGGCAGGTCGATAGGTCAGCAGCTAAGGAGGCCTAATACGCATGCAAATCTCGTGCCCATCTGTCTCTGTGTCTGACGCTAAGGAGGCCAAATATGCATGTAAATCTCGTGCGGCTGCCTTTGTGTTTGCCGTCAGTGTGCGAGTACTATTGAAATTGGCATGGAAGTCCTCGTGTAATTTAAATCGATTAGTCTACATTCTTAATGTCTAAGTCTACAATTTTATTTCACAATGAAATGGAAATATAAGGAATCACTGTCTAGTTTTGAGAGTATGCCAGGGACATCAAATTATCCCATGTTTCCCACTATTGTTGATGCCCTGGCATACTCTCAAAACTAGACAGTGATTCCTTAAGTATTTCTTGCGATTATATCGGAGGGATTTGCCATTGACTTGCAAATAAGACGGACATCTTTTTGGCTAGAATTGAGTGACAATGTCAAGCCAATTCTCTAATCTTTTAAACAATGTCTCACATAATATATTCTAGAAATGTTCAAAATAACATGTACAGGTATTTAATGTTTAAACCGTATCAGATGTTCTTGCTTTTTTTCGCAGCACTGTTAAGGCCTACTATGAGAAATAAACGGAAAATAGATGCGCAAAAAAGGGGGATTTTATTAAAAATAAATTTATTTTATTAAGTTGTTTTATTATCACAAAACTTAAATACTTATTGAAATAACATAGTATAACCCACTCTATACTGTATGAAGTTTGGTCCCATCGATGGACAGTCACGTGATGAATGCTTAGTTTGTGTACTTAATGTAGGTCATAAAACCTATTGTTTTCATTTAAAAAAAGGGTATTGGTTTTGTTTTGAAAAATGTATTATTGCATTATTCATAAAAAAGCATTACTTCCTGAGTGTAGTTACCAGTTTTCGATTTGATATTTTTAAATTTACTTTTTATTTTATAATATTTCTGCTTTTATAAAATTTTTATCGATTTTATACATGTAACTCATTTTGAAAACATAGGCCAAAAGCTTGCCTTTCTACCAAATTTATATATTTCATACATTAATATTAGATGCATTTCATGCTTAAAAGTCTCAGCTCTAGGGTGTGCTCTCTTTTTTTCCAAAGTGATGAGTATAGAAATTTTGGCGAAAATCCATCAGAAAATGTACTACTTCTGAACCATTCTATGGCTAGCTCAGTGTAAGCTTTGAATCAAAATAGGACATTTAAGGGGGCCGACTATGGTTTTATTGCGTGAAAACTGCAATAGCGGAACTCTTTATTTTTATACCATATATAACTGACATTAACTTTAGTGTACATGCAAAGTTTTGGCGAAATAAACCGCCCAGGTATTTCAAAGGGACAATTCTCAAAATATAGGTACATTTACTATAGGAAAGTGCCAATTTTTAGCACTATAATGCAAATTATACAAATACTACTAAAGCGTTTTTGTTCAAACTATAATATATGATGAGTAATACTATCTTGTACTTTATGTGTAAGAAACACAAAATTATACCGTCTTGTTACCAGAGGGGGCATGTCAAAAGGCCAAAAATAAACGAATTTTCCTGTTATTATAGAGTGCTACAAAATATGACGCATGCATAGGATTTATACAAAAAATAATAAAATATGATGAAGATATTATCAAATTCCTATGTAGTAAATTTCAAGAGCGTATGTTTATTACTTTTTATTTAATAACATTTTTATTACCCCTTTCTGTCAGAGCTTCAGTTTATCATTACGTCAACAACGCACCATAACAACGTCAACCTACCTATCAGTTGCGAAACAGTTTAAAAATTCCGTTATATAAATTTGTAATTACATTTTTAAACCTGTTATTTCTTAATTGTGTTTAATTCTCTTAATCAAGTGAAAAAAGTTGCTTTAAAATAGTAAATACTCTCTATTTAACTATGATGCACGAAATACATTTATTGCACAATGAAAACTAGAGTCGGACCCCTTAAATCCTTAACACGAATTTCATCTGTGTTCCGATTGTTGTTAGAAAAATCTCCTGTAATTCTTCGTGTTTTAGTACATTACATAGCATAATAGATCTGGATATTTAAAACCTGTAATCAGATATGATAACTAAAGGATTTTAAAAAAGGTAGCTATTCACAAAGTACATGTTACAATTTCTTGAGTAGCGGAAATAAGAATGGACAGCTTTTAAAGAGAAAATATTTTAGCATTATCCGATTTTTTTCTTTAATTCAAAACTGTTTACCGACAATTAGACTTAGTATCAATGCATGATTCATTTACATTGTAACATTGAGCTCTTTTTGTATATTGATTATTACTCAGTCTCTGTTGAATGCTGCTTTTAATAATAGATATGTTCTCTTCAAATAACATATATATTATTCAAAGCAGCATTCAACATCGATCTGGAAGAAATCTTAACATTCGTTCCGCGCACTCGAAAGCGCAACAATGTACGATAGTGTATATTCTCCCAGTATCTGATGAGATGATATAATAAATTCAATATTGCATCTAACGGTGTTTAATTCAAATAAGAAAAAGAAAACAATGTATAAGAAGTACAAAATAATAAAACAGAAAATAGCTGTTTTGATGACTGCAATAATAAATAATACCTGGACATTCATTATTCACTTAATATTTCATGTCTTACAGAAAATAACAGGATCTTGTTCGGAGGCAAAGTGTCAAGACAATGAAAAATGCATTCCACAATCCCTAGGAAATTATACATGTAAACTATCAGGTAAGTTTGTTTGTTTCAAGTCCTTTTCAGTGAGTTTTAACTAACATTGAGACGCCTGTATTAGTCAGCGAGATCTTTCTGGAAAAGATAAATCATTTTTGTACCTCTATACGGAACCCAGTTTTTAGGATCCCTAAGGACCGGTCACCTCTTTAAGCAGTGGGATTCGAAGCCGCGGCGTAAGAATTAATCTCCATAGAATCCGACTCTACATTGATTGTATGTTGTTTAACCTCCCTCTCTAGAATTTTCACGTATATGGAGACGCCACCACTTGCCGTTGGAGAGCTGCGATATTTGTCCTATATTCAGTACTTGGGTAATTGAGCAGGGAAGGATCATTTTCGTGCTAGTATATCAACTGTGTAATGGGACCTCGGTTTATACGATCCCTTCCGAAGGACTGGTCTCCACGTCCCAAAGAGGGCCGTAAGAATCAACTCTTTACTTCGCGACTCTAAAACGGACGTTCAATCAGTGTGCAAGGCGGGCAACTGGTGACCAGTTAATAATTGAAAAAAAATTGCTTTGTCCAAATATATCAGGGAACTTGAATAGTTATTATAGACTATTTTGAGATCTTTACAAAAATTATATAGCTGCCTGGCTTAATAGAATGTCATTATGGATGAGACTGTTCCATAATAAAACCAATATAAAGAAAAAAAATCAGAAACAAGAACAACGCAAAAGCGAGCATTCCTTTCCAAAGAGCATACTTGTATCTATAGACCAAGGCAACCAATGACATCGATGTAACTTTCATTTACATTTTACACATTGTGTATAAAGTTAAGCAAATTATCCACACCCGCGACAGGACGCGAGCTCTAATATCGTTAATGTTTACGATTCACCGGGTGCGTTCAATTGTAAAGATTAACAGAAACATGTTACAGAAATTAAATTATTGAGAGTTAGATTTTTTATCCATAGTACATTGTAAACATAGTTCTGAATAATGAATCACATCTTTATTGTTTCAGACTGTGGACTCCCACCGGATGTAGATGGCGCTGACATGGATAGTGTGGAGAGATGGGATGCAATAGGAATCTATAGACAGCTGAATATAAAGTGTAAAGATAAGTACACAATAAAAGGACCAGGGCTTATCAACTGTCCTTCAAATGGACAATGGGAGATTCATCTAATTTGTGGTATGAAAAGAAAAATTACGAGTAATTAAATGACTTTGGTTTAGTTTCTATCAAGTTCTGTTTTGAAGGTCAGGAAGAGTTGCATGTCTATCAAAAATTACAAGTATTCATTTTTTCATCAGTAATACTCCTGTATTCTGTTTATCTCTCAAAAATTGTCTCTTAATTTAAGATATGCAAATACTATTAAATAAAAATGAATACGGCTAGTTTAGTTAAAGTATTTGGGTGTAATCACAGAAAACCTGCACAAAGGCATATTTTTATATATGATGTAATATATGCCTCTGTGTCAAGCCTGTTTGATTTACACATGGATAACTCACACACAACTTAAAATGTTCTTTAAATATAATTTGTATTGTTGTTACTAAACGTACCTCTTGAGAATTTTTTGCTCGTATGGAGACGCCACCCCCAGACTTGCTGCTGGTGGGTTACAAATTCTGACCTTTACACGTCACTGCCGGCCATTGAGCAGCGAGGGATTTTTATCGTGCAAGCACCTACTACGACATTGCACCTCCGTTTATACGGTCTCATCCGAAGTCTCCATGTCCAAAAGTAGGATTCGAACCCGCGATGTTTGAATTAACTCGCTACTCAGCGACTCTGGAGCAAACGTTTTTATTAACAACTGCGCCACGAGGGAGACATGCAATTTTGTATATTTATCTCAACATGTGCATTTACTTTTTCATTGCTCACAGAGTGGCCACGCTTCGGAAACAAGACGTATTCGGTCGGCAGCCGTAAACTAGAATGGGAAAAAGCTAAGGTATGTCTCATGTTTATAAATACATGTATTAAAGAATAACAAAATGCCATCATTACTTTATTTTGGTTGACTTCTGTAGCCAGTACATTATCCTTGTCAGTGTGTACATTCTATCAGGAAGTTTGGCGCTGACTAACCATTATACTCCATTGTTAGCCAATACATAATTTTTGTATGGTATTTTATGTTTTTACCCACCATAACAAAGAGTACATGTAGCTGCAGGTGTGAACAATCGACAGGGATGTTTTCTCCTTCATGACATCTTTTCCCTAATCTGATATTCTAAAGATCCTGCTTTCTGTGCTTCCGATTTGTTATTTTACTATAGAATTAGTGGTATGAGTTCTGTTATTTATCTTTTTTTTCATTTAAGGTAGGATTCCTGTCACACAAAACTTGTATTTAAAAATTAATGAAATTTTCACGGAATCAAAAAGACAATATCACAATGTGATGGTATCAGTTATATTAGTTTTGACCGTTTTAAATTAGAGTCAAGGTCATATCAAGGTCATTACCTTTTACCTTGCCATTAAGAATGAAAAAAATTCTATAACCAATCATGCGATACGGTCCTCTTTTTCAAAAGATAAAATGTTTTTCTTTTTCATACAAAGATGTTTGTATCAAGGGTCTATAAGATGATGTTACCAAATTGACACAAATAGTTTTTTTAAAAAAAAATCGATTTTGGCTAATCCGAATTTTCTCTATTTTTTTTTTCTTTTTAGAATATATCAGTCACTTTTATTTTTGTCCTATATTTAAAATTTTCTAAGTTTCACTTATGGTAGAGAACTCATATAGAGATATAAAATGATACCAAAACAAAAATTATCTTTTACTAAGAGAGTAAAAACACTTTAAACTCTATGGATTTTTGGCTTATATCTGTACTTCGATTGGCAGATTCTAAAAGCTAATATAATTGTAGTTTGTTTAGAAAATCTAAGAATTTATTTGACATATTTTAAAACTTTAGCCCCTTATCATTAATATAACTAACATTTGAAAAAAACTTTAATTGTGTAAAAATTATAACTAATTCATTGTTGTACAATAATGTACAATGTTAACCCTATGTCTCATATCAAAGAATACAAAAGTTAAAGATTTTATTTAAAAATACCTTCAGCAACATCACTTAAACGGGGCGTTACTTTTTATAAAATTAATACTTTCAAAAAAGAATAAATAATTGATTTTTTATTCAAAATCAATTTCCAAAAGATATGACTGATTATTTTAAAATCATCCAGAATACTGGGTAAGAACAAATTGAGGAACCTTAATTCTTTCCTTTTCAGATTAAACCTATTTTTATGCGGTTAGTGTATTTGCTAATTGCTTTATAGGACGTAATCACGATATTACACTACTTTCATCGACACCGGAAACTTCCTTAAGGCGCGACCTATCGACAACGGAAATTCAACAAAGCGCTACCTATGAATTGTTTACTATTTCTCAGCATAATAGGCCCTCTGGTGAGGGAATTGAAAAATACGTGCATTTGTGTGTGAAGGGTGGCTATTTTGCCGAATTCTTATTATTAGCATTACTAACCAAAGCATTGGCAATACATAGAACACTAACATCAAGGAACTAGGTATTGGGTCCCTATTAAAAACTCGGTAAATCCTGCTATTTATTGCAACTGTTAGATTATTTTTGAAAGTTGAACAATTTGCATTAATTAAACAGCACCCCTCAGGAACAATAAATATTTGACCTAACTGTGCTATAAGGCACTGGGAGGACGGGTTCTATGTTGACTTAGGGGGTTAAAGGTTATTTCCGACTGCAAATCATCGGCGAATCTCTCAATCGAGTTTGAATTTCCTTGACAAAGTATTATGGTATACCTTTTATTAACTAAAGTTGAGTAATAAATAAGGAAAGCTTTATAAAAACCTTAAATACATCTGTAAGCTGTACAGTTATAGAAACAATAGGATTAAATTAATTCCAGAATGAAACGTTTGTTTTCTCCTTTTTTCTCTCTAATTAATTTAAGGATTATAAAAGCTTTGTTGCCAGGGGCACATTCTGTACGCAACCTTTGATAATTTATTACAAACGATCATAAACGATTATTTGCTTTTTTGGGAATAAAAAAAAATGGGAACTTGAAAATAGTGTGGATAAGCAATTTACATTGATTTCTTTTGCTAATACAATGTAACAAGTATGCGAATTTCTATTAATGTGCCTGTAAACTTCTGTATTTTGATTTTTATTTCTTCTCAAAGGTTAAAAAATACTGTAAAATTCAAATTTGAAAAGTATTTTTAAATTTATTGTACCTTTTTAGGCATTTAACAAATTTTCAAAAATAATAAATAATCATTAACTACATATAATTTTACATTTTTGCTAAGTGCCAAGGTTTGTCATGCCTCTTTCCTTTGCGCTAATTTTATATCGGTTGATTTTTAGAAAAAGATCACGATGCCGATCGAAAATTTTTTCCCCAATTTTTTAAAAAAAATCTTATTATTGAGGAAAGGGACAATGAAAACTTAATAATTCTTGCAATGGACAATTAAATTGCTTGTCATACACTGACTTTTGGTATACTCTTGCATTTTTAAAATACTAGTAAAGATGGACAAGACAACAAATTTCCTTTTCACTCGTTTTAATTGATATAAGTATTGCATGAACAGTATGTTCCAAATTCACAGTATATGTCTCCTTATACAAATTCTGCAAGACTTCTTTTAAATGATTGTCATATACCATTTACTTATTCAAAAATTTTAAAGTTTGAAAAGTCAATAATATACATTTCTTTATTTGCTTTATTATCTTGTTTACTTGTCTCTCTTCCTTTGAGAGAAATAGTTCATAATATTAATAAATGGAAGTACTTAGTATCTGTATCAAAATAATGAATGAATAATGATCGGTCTCAAAAGAAAAACGGACCCTTGAAAGGTCCGGTGCCTAGGAGAAGTAGGCATCGACGTTGACAGGTCACCAGCAGTGAGCCTACACAACTGAAGCTACCTGAAATTTCTCAGCTCATCAATTTTTTTTGGAGTTGTTTGCTATAGTAGCATTTATAATTACCTAATTTCAGAATCAACAGAGGATAAATGCGAATTAAATTTGCAAAATCAATGTTTTTTCGACCTAATCTCTTTTGGACGCCGTCATAAAAGAAAATTTTCAAAATTGAACTTCCTGTCTTCCAAACTGAAGAGATCTCATGTTGATATTTTGAAACATGCACTTGTGACATCAATCTATGATGTTATTGTTTGTTTTTTCTATTTAAAGTATTACAAAATTCAGTGTGTCTGCCTTTTCTTTGATGACATTAGATGACATCTTACTTAAACATCATTATTCAATGCATTTTTTGTTGTTGTAAATATTAGATGTAAGCATGCTAACCGCTTTTCAGTACTTTGATTGTCAATTGTCAGTACTGCTCCTTCATGCTTATGTTAACTTTGCTTTAATAAACAATTTTAAAAAAATCTTATTTGTACACAAATAAAAAATACAGTACTTGTCATTTTCCTATTCCAGGAGTCCTGTAAATCTAAGGGAGCATATTTGGCAGAGATAAAATCAGAGGATGAAAGCAACTGGATAACCGAAAAATTACTGAAGCCTTTATATGGTAAGGAGAAATATAATCCTTCTATGGTATCAAAAACATTTATCATAGAGAGTTTGGTAAAATTCTTAGACTATTCTTGTCACAGATCCTACATGATATTTTAAGTCATTACAGATAAAGATTCTTGTTGCATAAACCATACCATTTACCAATTCTTACACTAAATCACGCAAATACAGTTTATAAAAAAGGTTAACTGTAACTCTCTCTTTTTCATCCGCTATTGCTGGAGGTGGCATGGTAAATATCGCTCACTGCGAAATGGCCCTGAAACCTGAGTAAAGGTCAAAAAATGATGCCCTTCCCTGGTATTTAGTTCTTTATAAGTAAAGAATTCTCGAATTTGAAGTAAAATATTGTTTTTTTTATTAGATAAGAAAAGTTATCATCTTATTCAAATATTACGTGGTAATTAATTACTCTTGTAACTAGTACCGCGTAATAAAGTGTTTCCGGAAAATTTTTAACGATTATATTTCTATGACGTGAACTTTAACTTTGTGTTGCATCACATTTCAGTAATGATTTAGTTACATTTCCTGGCCAGTGGGAATCCATGGTGCGAGAGATGCCCAAACATTGGTCCACATCGACCTAGCAGTCCTTAAAGTATCAATCACATTATCCAGCGATGGTGTAAACGATGGACAACTAATGCTTCTTTTATATAAAAATGGCGTTGTTGCTGGCGGGGCTTACAAAGGCCCAGCGCAGCATTGCTAATCATAAAACGATATTCCAGGGTAATTGACCAAAGTAAATTACGTCGCTCATACATTGGTGATCATCGTTTGTACGTCGGTAGATATGGGCCAATTTTAGGTCGAACATCGATGATCGGCCGATGTCTGTTGCCCACCACTTAACCCCCTGATAACCTCAGATTCAAAGAACACTTAAGCCATACATCAGCTTTTCCATTGAAAAATGTGTAAATGATGGGTTGCCGATGAGAAGCGATGTGGGGGCATTGGTGGAGACATCGCTGATTTTTAAGCAATGCTTTTTTTTTTCGATGACCCCCATCAATTCCTCAAATGGCTCCAGTCACCGTTCGATTACTATATAAATGTCCAGCCGGAAATGCCTAGGTCAAATTTCACGGCCGATAGCCGTAGACCGGTGGTAATCGGTGGTAATCCGTGGTGTTAACGATACCCCAACATCGGTCCACATTGGCCTAGAATCCTTAAAGTATCAGTCACATTATTCAGCGATGTGCATACGATGGGCAACCGATGCTTTTTATGAGAAAAATGGCGTAATTGCCGGCCGTACTTACAAAGGCCCAGCGATGCATTGCTAATCATAAAACAATGTTCCAGGATAATCGGCCGATGTATATTACATCGCTCATACATTGGTACATGTAAACATCGATCGACTACAGGCCAATGTTTGGTCGAACAACGACCGATGGTCGGTCGTTATCTGTTGAACACCACTAAACTCCCCGATGACCTCAGATTCAACGGATATTAGACGATGCTCGGCCATGCATCGGCCGATCCTTGAAAGATGTGTTAATGATGGGTTGCCGATGAGGAGTGATGTGAGGCATCGTTGGAGACATCGCTGAATTTTAACTACGAATTATTTCCTACCGATAACCCCACCGATTCGCAAAAAAAGACTCAGTCACCGTCCGATCACTAGTGGTGCCCGGCCGGCAACCACGCCATTTTCATCAAAAAACGCATCGGTTTCTCATCGTATACCCCATCGTTGGATAATGTGACTTACACTAAACCATGCCATTTTTATCAAAAACGCATCGGTTTCTTATCGTTTACCCAATCACTGGATAATGAGACTGATACTTAAGTTGTAAATAGTTATTTACAGTTTTGAACCCATGGAATTTGCTCAAGCATGGATTTAGTATTGCTTACCCCCTAAAATAAATAAATAGATAAATAAATAAATAAATAAATAAATAAATAAATAAATAAATAAATAAACAGTCAAACAAAGGTACAAAAATAAAAGAAAAACGCAAAATCACCCCCCTCCCCATTTACGTTCATCATATGACGATTAAGAAAAAAAAAACATAAATGTTAAAAAAGCAATAGCAAATAAAATATGCTAAGGATTTTATATTTGAGTGCTTTGTTCTATATACGTACACGCTTTTTTGATTGCGGATAAAATGTCCAAGCTATCATACGAAAGATGCTGAACTTCATTGTCGTATAAGCTGTGATGCTGAGTTTGCTATGATAGGGAAATTTCTGAGCTATCATCCAAATGACTTGAAAGTACCTAGCGCAAGGAACAGTTGCTATTCATTCTAAATCGACTTATGTCAGTTGCAGTCGAGATTCAAACTTACGATCTTTTGATCACGGGGCGATTGCTCTAACGAGTGAGCTACCGTGAAGGTTGAATGCAAATTAATTTGATCATCACACCGCTTCGATTTGTGTAATAAAGGCATTAGTCTGAATGATGGAGACTATAGTCTAGTAGATTTTTTGAAAGCTTATTATTGGATGAAAATAAAACGAAAATGATGTCGCTTTTAAATTTATCGTTTCATCTAGTAAGTGTTAGTTGCATAAAATAGGTATCACATATCACCAAAAATTTGACTGGTCGAATATGAAACAAACTATGTAAAGTAAGCTCTAATTAAAATTGAATGTTCTAAAATAAGGACGTTCCGTTTTGTCTTATAGTAAATGATACATGTAAGCAACTGTAATCTACGTAACACATCACCTGTCAAATTACTTATCATAACATATTTACCGAAGTTAATATCCTGTAAGTGTCTTGTTATCTCGTAATTTATGAAAGGAAAGATGGTTGTGTTATAGTAAATCAAATTTCCAAAGTTTTTACTAAAGTTGATAAAAGTTTTGAGTTTAAAAAAAAATATTTTAATAACTTATGAATTTGAATTTACGTTTTTGGATTATTTAATTGTTTTAAGGGGGTTGATCTTGGTTGGCTGGGGCTGGTTTTGGCTGCATTTCATTTCCGGATTTTTTGTAATTATCAACTTTTCATTTCGACATTCTTTTTATTTTTCATTTCCGACATTTTTTTATGTTGTTGTTGTCATTTCAGACATTTTTTTCAAATACACATGTAGTACTTTAAGTAACAGATCTGAAGACTTTACTTATGAAAAAATTAAAGAGAAAAATAATCAATTAATCATTAAAATAAAAAATCTGAGTTTTGTAAATCTTACAATAACTTAGACATAAGTGTGATGCTGTCACTTTTTAGTGCACATTAGATGTGGTGGTAAAGTTTATGCTCATTGAACTCTTTTACCTAGACCTAGTGCTACATTTATGCATACATGTATATGTGTGGATCTTTTTTATTTTATCAATATTTTGTAATAAATACTTTTAAAATTCCATTTTCAGTTACTTAGAAAACATTGAATTGTCGCACAGGTACATTCCGGAAATGAAAACAAAATTATGTTGGAAATGATCATGAAAACAAACAATGTCGGAAATGCTTTACGTATTTCCGGAAATGAAATGCAGCTCTATTTTTTGTGTTCATCTTAATCTAAATAAACAAAATAATTCATTCAAATGAAACACATACATTTAACTGTAGAAAAAAAAAAACCATGTTGACTGAAGTTGAAGCAAATATTTTGATTCTAATGACGAAATTTTTTTTTACAGTATATTATTATTTTCCAGTAAAAAGATTTTAACTGAACAACATTAAAATTGAAAAGATTTTAAAAACATTGCTCATTTATCGACAAGACAACTTTTACATTTAAAAAAAAATTTGTACATTATTCTTTGAGGGGACAAGTCTGGTTTTTAAAACATTCTCTTAATCGTTAATACATTTTAACCTTAAAATTTCTTAAAATATAGAGAATGGGTAATAAAAACCCAATTTCAAGGATTTTATATTGCTAAATCAAATTTCTATAGTGTCTACTACACTACATCAAAGTTTCAAAGCTTCAACAGTAGTAAATCAAATTCCAATATTTTCACCATAGTAAATTAAAGTTCCAAAGTTTTCACTTTAGTGAATGAAAGTTCCAAAATTTTAATTTTGATACTATAGTTAGCTATATATAGTAAACTATAATTAACTATAGTATTTTTGTTATGGTTCCATCATTCCAATCCAATACAACCAAAAAGTAAACCTAAATGTGTAAAAGAGCTCGGCCCTCTGGGCTTTTTCTGACGATATAAATTATATCTTTTTTTTAATATTTGGATCTTTCGTTTAAAAAGTAGTTTAATTTCAAAATTGGATAACTCAATTTTTACAGACATTGGACACTTGATAAATTAATGAATATAATTGAAAGTATCCTAAATTGAAATATATATATTAACTAATTTAAATATATATATTTTTTCAAAGATTCATACAGCAAACTCAAATCAGTTTTTAATCTGTATTATGTGCTAAATATGTACTTTAAAGATCTTTTCACATTAAAATTTTCACATTTTTACGACTTTGGTGCGAACAAAGCGCTACGAGGGATGTTCGGAAATCATTTTGACAATTACATTTAACCCATAAAGGACTGAGATAATTTCATGAAAATTCATCTGCATTATATGAAGAACGAATAAAACACTTATGCAAAATTTCTAATTCTTATGATAATAAGAAAAGTTTCGGTGAAATGATAAACATGCATTTGTCTATCGACACGGAGCAGCATCACTACGTCATATAACGTCACGTCAGCCGGAAATGGTTTTGCATTTTAAATGATCGGAAAGCGATTAGTACTTTTCCTTCTTTGTAATTACATATAACAATACAAAAATCAAACAGTCTCTTTTCTTTAGCTATTCCTTAAAAATGTATGCTGTTAACGTAACGATATTCATACCGTACGTAATAACTGCATGATGGTTACTTTGGTTGAATTTATTGTAAACAAAATGTATACCAGTGAAATAGCAAACCCTAACACATTTTTTTTCGTTTTTATTGTTTTAGCAGGTCGTTGAGTATGGAAAAGTTATCTACATTGCGCTAAGCAAAATTTTAGGTATGTTCGCTACTCCGCCCTTGACGTCAAAATCCATTTTTTCGTTCTTAGCAGATTTCTCTACCGCGCTTAATTTTTTTTTATGATCTCCCTATTCCTGTTTAAAATTCTAACAAAGTTGCACAACATAAATTTGAATTAAAGCTGAAAAATTATACTCATAAACTGAATTATTTTCGCTCTTATAATGGGTCCACGAAGAGTTAGAACGTTGGAGTTACATATTTTCAATATCTGATTTCGAGACTGCCCCGGGTACACCTACTGATAACGCATTTATATACCATTGTACAGAAAATATTTAATATTTGTAAAATATTTTTTGCTTTTATTTAAACAATAAAATGCTTTCTTTGTTTGTTGTTACTGGAAAGAACGGAAGCAGCTGTTGCAGAAAAAATACGTAGCCCGCGTAAGCGGGTTATGTAAATTTTTTCTGCAATAGCTGCGACCGTTCATCCAGTAACAACAAACAAAGAAAGACATTTTATTGTTTATATTTATATCTGTTTAAATTATCATTTTAAGTAGGATTAAAAATATTAATTATTTTGTTAATGATGCGAACGTCTTTGTACGTTTCATTGATGGAACAGCCACTGATCAAGAAATCTGTACAGATGATATGCTAATGTAGTTTATGCAGGGATGAACGCAATGGGTTTTCTTAAGAAATAAAGAAGAAAATATTCAGTGGATGTAAATATTAATTTTTACTTTATGTCAAACGCATATGCAAATTTTCACCGAAAGATGTCCATTAGAAAGCAAAATATACACAATGTCTCAATAATTTTCGAACATCCCTCGTATATCCATACATGCAAATGCCACTAAGAAATATTTGCTTAAAGTAATTTACAGTAGAGAATGTGTAGTGCTCATTCATATGTATATAAACGTTTCCATGTCAGCATTAACGGTCGCAAGTACCACATAAAAAGATAGTTATTCCCATTCTAATGCAATCTAGGACTTTTTTTGTTGTTTTTGTCTTATTTTTGAGTTTCATTATTTGAAATGCGTCATGGAGCATTGTGTTTTTGCGTCGCTACATTACGACGTAACAATGAAAAACTTTCATTCTCGTTAATCAAAAGGTGTTTTACAAACCAATTACATTAGAATGCATTATGACGTCCAGATTCGCGTCAATTTCAGCATAACCTAAACAATGCTACTAAATTGGCAGATTTTTAAAGCTATTTACCGATATTTGTATAGATCTAGAACCCAAAATCTTATCTAAAATATGTAATGATCAAATAAAAGGAAAGTTTCTGTGGATTTAAGACATTTCATTTTTGGGGTCAAGAATGGTTCTCATATTATTTTTCTTCTCTGAAAATACTTGGATATACTCAGGATTTTTTAAATGCAAGAACATTAAAAAATACAGATAAATTCGGCATAAGGTTTTGTGTATTACAACGCGGAAAGAATGTTGTTCATCTACAAATATTTTAACTCTTAGCATGCATTTTTTGAAATTTTCCTATAAATCAATTTGTTTCGAGTTAAACTATAAAATATGATTTGAACTTCATTTTATTCTCTATAAATTCTTTCCTTTTTGTGAAAATCTTATGTACTGTCAGATTCAAAATCATCATAGAAATTTGACGTTAAAATGAGGTCAGTGAATTTGCTATGTCAAGAAACACTAGACCGCGATTTATTTATTGCAATAATTTAAAAGATACACATATATAGCGTATAGAACCAAATCAAATGCTTGGTTAAAAATCCATGCAGAAACACATAATATATGAGCATATATTTCTTAATTGAATCTTCCGATTATAAAAAAAATCCTCGTTTTTTCCAAATCTGACTTAACTTTACTATCAACTCTCAAATCTTAAAATTGTCTTTAATATAGATTTGTTACATGGTTAAAGTATATTCTAATGCAATTTTTTGGTAAAACATATTTTGATTGCCTAACACACATATGTTTGAAGCAGTAGAACGAGCATTAACGTGAGTGAAAGCTTTTCATTGTAACATCATAATAGATCGAGGCAAAAACACAATGCTCCGTGACGTATTTTATATAACGAAACTCAACAAAATAAGACGTTATCAACAAACAATATGCATGAATTCCATAAGAATGGGAATAACATCTTCTAATTTAGTATTTGCGACCGTTAATGCTGATTTAACGGTTGCAAACATCCATTTTACCAGCTTTGCTTAGACGTCGCCGGTACGTAAAACTTAGTTTGCGATCGTTAAATCAGCATTATCGGTCGTAAATATCAAATTGGAAGACAGTTATTCCCTAAATTTACATTTAATACATGCTTTTTGGTCTTATTTCACAACTTGTGGCCAGAATTCTATAATTTTATTTTGTTTCTTTTCCATGAAAGAAGGTAAAATCGGCGGTTGGACTCAAAAAGTATTGTGGATTGGTGGAAAGTGCCCAAAAGACAGTAATAAAGTTCCTGCAAAATGTACGTGGGAAAAGAGCCGCGTCCAATTTTTTTTATCACAACTTTCGCGAAAATGAACCAAACAATAACCAAGACCAATCAAAATGTGTTTTTACTAGCACAGCTGAAAATGGAAAATGGGATGACAATGACTGTAATTTGGAACGTTTCTACTTGTGTGAAAAGTCTATTTAATTGGGTATTCTTAAAACACAGTCAAGTGTTGAGGGTATCCCTATTTTGTTTAAACTCTTTCATTGAAAGTATCATGATATGATTGCGGTTCAAAATGAAAATCAATTAAGTGAACGGTGATTTTCAACGGCAAAATACATGCACTTGAATCAACGACAGGCGCATATTTACTTTTTTTCTACTTGGATTGTGTATTTCTTTGTTTTACATTTAAAATGTTATAGTTCTTAGGACACACTTTCAAGTCGAAGACAATCGAATAGAAGTTGTATGTATATTAAGAAATAAATGTGGGGAACAAAAGAAGTTTTGTTATCCCCATTTTCTGAATATATTTTTCCTTTCGCATCTTGGACACAGGGTAAATTTACAAATGCACGGGATATGTTACAGACAGAGACAGAAAACTCGACATGGAATATCACTAAGGAACAGCGTTTAATCATAAATTTATATTTTAATATGATTGAAACGACATCAGATGCATAATATTGTTTTAGAAAATAAGATATGACTGATTTTTTTTTTATGTTCAATGAATTAAAAGTAGTTTAATTACGTTTACCAAAGATCTTTACCCATATGAAAATCAAAGTATTGAAAGTACTCATGGGAGTTGAACATTGTTATCTGAAAGATCTCACTGGAAGTATAGGAAGTTTCATGCTTTCAGATTCAAGTCAGCTAGAACTGATTTGTTAGAGATACAACACGAAACATTAAAAAAAAATTCTGTTGCATTTGAATAGCCAAGATCAAGGGACTGCTCTTAAAGTAGCTGCAGAACTGTATCTGTTCGAAAAAAGATTTTGACAGACCGGAGAGCTACAGTGCCATCCATTGAAAAAAACTGTATATTTATTGCGCACGAACAGTTAAGTTTAGTTCTGGATTTATTCTATCTAATTCTTACCTCAGCAATTTGACCAAACCAAACAAACAACCCCCACCACCAAAAAAAATTTCCAAACTCGAAAATTCTATTTTGTGGGTAGGTTCCAAACTTCTTTCAGTACCATTTCTTACTCAAACTCAAACACAACCCTTATATTTCTGAAGCATTTGAATCAAAACGCCCCTACTCTCTTTAGAATGTGTACAAGATATTTGGTCCCAAGAAACAAACAAACAAACACTCTTTATATTCAATGTTACCATCACCAGACACTAGATTGTCATTTTTCTTCCTCTGATTAAAATAATTATTTGCTATTCTCTTTTGGGTATGAATGTTTCTTTCCGGACATAATGATTAATTTTTATGAAATTCCGTGCTTATCTATTTTATCAAATGTATCTATCTTTATAACTTAATCATCAAGTTTTGTTATTCCATAATTTTAAATTTCATTTCAAGTAATTTCTACATAGAAGTAAGTATCTGAATACTTTACACTTTGTTTTGCGTTCGATAATTTTTCAATTATATTGAGAAACTACTGACTTGTCGATGGAGCTAGCTACATGTAAGTCTACAATTTTTTACCTATACACGGCACTCAAAACCACTGAGTAGTGAGGGATCGTTTTGTGCAAGTATATACTGCGACATGGGATTTCAGTTTATATGGTCTCATCAAAAGAGTTTATCTCCAAATGATTCGAACCTGCGACCTAAGGATCAATTAACACCCTACTTTGAATCTCTAGAGCAAACTCTTTTAACAACTGCGCCACGCGAGTGACACTTAAAGTTTGTGATTTTGATTTGATTCAAATGTAATTTAAAATCAGACATAGTTTAACGAGCTACTACAAGAAAAAAAACAGTTGACTCATGAGGAACGATCATTCTCACAGATCGATCATTGGGATTATTAAACCATTGTGTCCGTGCATACGCATGTATCATTAATTTTAACTGTTTTAATTATATAATAAAATCAAATGATACATTTTTAAGGTAATACTGCAATGCAAGTACATACACATTTTTCAAGTTCAGATTTGGTGTTGTACACGTGACCAACTGAATGCTGATAAACTCATGAAATAAAGGATGTAAATTTAATAACATTTGAAATTGTGAGATTCGAATATCAACAAACTTTAATGCTATTATTTTTTCCCTTTACCCACGTAAAAAAATGAGTTGCATGTATCTGGTCTGACAAACATTTTCCAGTCTAACAGATCATTTTACTTGTCAGAGCAAATAAATGTCTGACAGTGATATTTTCCATATTTTTTTTTAAAAAGTAACGTTGTTCTGTCTCTTTATTGCTGAAACAAATTGAAAGAAGTTCGGTTAAACCTTAGCGTTCCTTTGACCTTACATCTTTGTTTACATCTCTATATTTAGACAATCGCGTCATTGTCAAACCAGTTAGACCAGTTGTTGCTCCTTTGATGACCTCGCACTTTTTGTAATGCAGCGTAGTGGAGTCAGCCGACGATTGCCGAATGATAATGCCTAGGTCACATATCCCGGCCGGTAGCCATAGACCGGTGGTAATCGGTAGTAATCCGTGGTGTTAACGGTGCCCCAACATCGGTCCACATCGGCCAAGTAGTCCTTAAAGTATCAGTCACTTTATCCAGCGATGGGTATACGATAGGCAACCAATGCGTTTTATGAGAAAAATGGCGTGGTTGCCGGCCGGACTTACAAAGGCCCAGCGATGCATTGCTAATCAGAAAACGATGTTCCAGGATAATCGGCCGATGTATATTACATCGCTCATACATTGGTGAACATTGTTTGTACATCGGTCGACTACGGGCCAATGTTTGGTCGAACATCGACCAATGATCGTTCGTTATCTGTTGAACACCACTCAACCCCCCGATGACCTCAGATTCAACGAATATTGGACGATGCGCGGCCATACATCGGCTGATCCTTGAAAGATGTTTTAATGATGGGTTGCCGATGAGGAGCGATGTGAGGCATCGTTGGAGACATCGCTGAATTTTAACTACGAATTATTTCCTACCGATGACCCCACCGATTCGCAAAAAAAGACTCAGTCAACGTCCGATCACTACTGGTGCCCGGCCGGCAACCACGCCATTTTCATCAAAAACGCATATGTTTCTCGTCGTATACCCCATCGTTGGATAATGTGACTTATACTTGAATGATGGGACTTTTTTCATACGAAAATCAAAATTTACGAGTTATTTCTCAAGAGAGATGACAAAAATATGCTTTTCAAATTAAGTTAAATAAAATTCTTTTTCATTTACTTTATGAAAATTAGATTAATTCAGAAAAATGAAATGGACTATTTTTATTGCGGAAGCTTCTTCGAGTTTATATAGACGGGTGCGAGTTTGTATTGAATATCACAGGGGAGTAAATTGGGCGACACAGAAACACCACGACAGCCGCTATATAATTCATTGTAAAATTACTGCGCTAGAAACTGCGTGATAGCCTTGGGAGTCTGAACATAGTTCAACTCCTAAAAATATATATGTAACAAAGAATTCAATGGGAGCATTCAGTTTACTAATTGTTGACGGTCAAGTGACCGGCAGTTGACCATAAGCGCTTTACAAAACATTATTACCCAAGCAGACCAAAACAATCCAGAATCTTTTTCAGTGCAAGCTGCCGTAAAGGCGCTAGAACACTAACATTCTGACAATAATCTTTCACTGTCTATAGCCAGGTACCCCTTTAACACTTTGGTGGATTGAGGAAATTCGTGTAAAGTGCCTTTTCCAAGGACTCAACGTCGACTTGTTGCGGCCAAGATTGAACTCACAACCTTTCGGTTTGGAGTCCGGCACCTTAACCACCAGACTACCGATGCCTCATATGTTGGTAGCTAATGACAATAAAAAAACTATTTCATAGAATTGAATTCGAACTTCGATGTTTGGAGCATTCTCGATTTGATCAGGAACATTTGCACAGAAACTATCTCACATTTGTACTCTTGGAAAATCCTAAAACGTAGATATTTACATTGATAATATCCTTTAATTATGGATTTAATTACATTAAGTTACAATCCAGCACAGATATTTGTAACGTGTTTATCTAAACAATAGGGATTTTATAAGGGATATATGATTTTCATTGTACTCTATCTGAGTAAAATGATTGGGAGATATAATAATTTTCCTCTACTCTTCCTGAGTATAAATAATGATTCTGTATATAATTTGAAGACAATTGAAATACAAGATGCTTTGCAAGGGCTTTATAATATTTTATTATCTAAATCTGACTGGGTAACCTGTCACCGCGTATTCTTGAAAAAAGGTTCCTTCTAATATAGAGAATCAGGCGCCTTGATATAATAGAGAAGCACCGATATCTTACAAACGAGCGTAACCAAAAACGGGGATCAGTCATTGTAGTCTATTGTATTCACGGTTGCATTATTGAATTCTTTAATTTTATTGGGATTTCAATAGATAAAATCCCCACAAGATACCTCAAAGCCATTTCTTGTCGTAGTCGCTACCGTGACGCTACAATACATTTTAATTGACATTTAAACGAGCAAAGGGGTTCGAGAAGGGAAATAAAAGGAAAATTTAAATAAAAAATTCAATCTGTGGCAATCAAAATAAAAAAAAAATCAAAAAATATAGTATGTGCGGATCTCGTAGGGATCGAAAGAGGGGGGGGGGTTACTTTACGAAGGGCGGTCTGGGCAATATGGAATAACGGTCCAAAATTGAATTGCAAAAAACCAAAACTTTAAAGAAATTCTTGTTCAAAATACTATATGCTGCGAAAAATAAATTTGGCTTTAATAAATAAGTATTGTACCCATATTAATGATGATATCATAAATCCAGGGATATGCCCATTCGTAATTTGTCGGTTTCTAAAGCTTCTTCTTACAAACAAGTATCTTCAAAATCTTCAAATAATTCTCACGTGAGCCTGTGGACAGGAACATCCCGCCTAAACATTCCATACCCAAAGCGATTTTTAAAATTTCACTGTAAAAGCTCAGTCTTCTCAAGATACTAGTATTGCTTGAAACAAAAGTGTTACAGACGGACATGATTACAAAAAGACGGACGGGTAGACTGAAATCAATAGCCCCAACTTTCATGGGGGTAGGGGCAAAAATGGGAATTGTGTTTTTGACATAATTTAAGATATATGAGAGCAAGTTCCATATGAGCATGCCATCATAGGACCTATGCCGGCCCCTCCCACAACCCCTGAAATATATATAATAAATCGGGGTCCAAATAATTTTTTTATTCACACTGTTATAGGTATGGTATCTTTTTGTCAGTATTCTGGAATCAATCTTTTTTGTGATTTACAACAGGATAATGATAATTTTCTTTACAGATGAAGCAAGCTATAATTTCGGTTATAGTACTTATATGTATATTGGACCTTCGGTCAAAATTACTAGATATAATTGGTCAAAATTAAAAAGTGTGTCTTCTAATTTTATATTCTGACGAATAGTAGTAATGCATGGTTAACAAACAATGACACAGTGGAACATACTTTAGTACAAAGAAAAGAACTTTACTAAGAATAATACATCATCGTACATAAATGCATATTTTCAGCCTTTTTTAATAATCCACACAGATATACAGGTACACACAGTCGTATAAATGATCGGGGTTGAGGGGTTGGGGATACCCCCCCCCCCCCCCAAGGAAGTCGATAAATAAACAATGTAATATTATGGAAAACTTAGTTACTGTATACTTGTGTCCCCTATATTAAAATATCTTTCATTTTGGCTTCCCAAGGAATTGTTTGGTAGTGATTCTAAACAAAAGAGGTTTGGTTGTCCCCCCTTTAATGAAGTTGTTTGCGTCAGGTCTGTTACATATATATAAAATAAAAGCAACCCAAGATAATTTAGATAAGATCGCCATTTAATAATAATATAATTCTGGTTGTAACGCTGTATTTGATTGGATAAAAAAATTACTTCATATCGTATAAAATGGGTTGCCTACGTCACAATGACTTACGTCAAAAACGTATCAATCCGCCTGACGTTACATTCAAATTTTATAAAAATTGAAGTCATTTTGTTAGAACAATCAGCTTTTTTTCTTACATCAAATGAATGAAAATTAAGTTATAAGCAATTAAATTAATATCTACCCATTTTATACGGTATAAAGTGGGTTGGAACAGTTTACGCTTTTTTATAAACCGCTTCGCGGTTTATTAAGCGTAAACTGTCCCAACCCACTTTATACCGTATAAAATGGGTAGCTATTAAATTCATTCCTTAAATCATCTAAGAAGATACTATCTACCATGAATGCTATTTTATTTCTTTGAAGTGATATTTTAATAAATTTAAAATAGAATATCTCTCTCTCTCTCTCTCTCTCTCTCTCTCTCTCTCTCTCTCTCTCTCTCAATACAAGACACTATATAAAGCGCAATACCTATTTATTTAATTGCACGACTTTACATAGGGCTGAGTTTTTTTTCAAGCTGTAAAAAAAAACCTTTCCCCAAATGAACAAGGCGCACACTACGAATAGTGTATATACATTTGTATACGTTTAATCACTGACACATGACAAACGTGTTTCTTAATCCGTCTAAAGTATTATGGCGTACATGTGCTTTCTTCTATTCGTTCGCTTTTTTAAAACATTGTAAGTGATAACAAAAAAATTCTTACGATTTAAAACTTTATAAGGATGCAATTCTGGTCCCGAGAGATACGGGAAGTTAGGGAGAGTTCCGTTTGTTCGTAAGATGTCGGTGTTTCTCTAATAAGACCTTCTACATCTTTACTCTCAAATTAATTCCCTATTACCTTACTTCTGGTGCACTTCTTGTACTTCTACCCTAGCCTTACGTTTTCGTTTTTCCGAAGGCTCCGACTTCACAACACTTCCCCCACAGCTGCCAGCTGCACAGACTTATATACCCTTGGAATAATCTATTTCCAGAGTTGTTAGGTAATTCCATTCTATGGGTTTATTCTGTACGTTTCTACTACGTTTCAAAATATTCAAACGTACCCCTTACAATTCTTTCTTCCTCCATCCCTTGTTCCGTTCACGATAGTCAAAAGCGGTGGTATCGCCTGTTTTAGTTTACATAATTCCAAACGAATTTCACCGGTCACGGTAGCCGAGTGGTAGAGCGTTCGCTTCGTGATCGTGATGCCCGATTCGCCTTCGCAGCGCTGCGTCAAACCTAAGACGTAAACTACCAAAATGACTTTTACTTCGCCACGCGCTCAGCATTAGAAGTGAAAGAAATGGGTACTCTGATATGGCCTTAAAAACGTAGGTCCCGTGTCACCGTAGGCGTTGGCACGATAACACCAACCACCACCCCACCCCCCACCCCGTTAACACAGAGCTGCGACTTTTATACGATCATCCCGATCAAGCCAAGATCTTAGAAGATTAGGATTGGGCGGATCAGCCGAACAAGATAAGCGTCTAAATCGAACAATTTTGCAAAGAATGGTCTTCGTTACGACCACACTACGATGCCCCTAAGTCAAATGCGGTGCTATCACGCTCCTACCATGATGTTACGCAGACTGTTGCCGACCAGTGGCCTTGTTTACAGCGTTTAACCCTACGATGCCTCTACGACATACATGTACGAGGTCATACTACGAGGCTACGCAGACCTAGCTAGATGACTGTACGACGATATCGCTACGGTGGTGCGGATTATATCACGATTGTATTTAACTTCAAGTATGATTTTTGCGATGATGTAAATGTATCCAGCAACCGCAGATTTTTCAGGTAGGATTTTGACGATGATGCATATATGATTTTTCATGGCCTTAACCACGTGGTTTACATAACATTTTCAATTGTTGCTGTAACAGGTATGAAAAGTTTGAAGACTTAACTGAAAATGGTCGTCAAGTATAGTGTCAACCTTTACAGTAGTACAGTAGTTGACTTATGATGATAGGTCATATATCAAGCTATAAAAACAAACTTCTACCTTACAGGTCGTGGTATGATCGGCGTAAGATCATTGATGGTCTTCATAGGATCGACAGGAACGAAGCGATTACTTAGTGGGAAGGTAGTAAGAACGTAGTGGGAGCCTTGTAGGAGCGTACTTCACAAGTTCCTACGATTTTACTGCGTTTTTACTACGATCAGGAAGATCTCTCAACTATGCTTCCGGGCTGCTTGTACGATTACGTAGTTTTTATTACGCTCTTTTTATGATTTTACCTAGATTCTTGTTGGCCACGATCCCGCTACGTTTGAGCATGAGACCCACCCTACCGCAATCATACTGCGCTTACAGTATGAAGATCCCACAACATTTTCCCTGAGATCAGCCACGCTTTTGACCACGCTCTAATTGTTGTAGAAAAGACCGGCGTCTGTGTGTGAACGGGGGGTAAATAAACCTCACTGTTCAATGACCCTGAGTGCCGAGTATAGGTCTTAGTTTGAAGCTCTTCACCGGCATGCCATGACGTCTCTATATGAGTGAAAAATTCTCGAACATATAATCAATATACAATCAATCAATCCTCAATCCCTTGAGATGATTAAGCTTGTATAGAAAAGCATAAGTTTACAGCAATGAAAGTAAGACGAAATAAATTATTCATTAAAATGATTTTTTGGGGGTAATAATATGAAAATTTAGAAGTAGTAATTCCATTTTATGTCAACAAAATCTTCGGTAGGAAATACATGTAAAAACCCCTCATAAAACGATTGTAAATTCGAAGTAGAGATACTTCATATATATCAAATGTGTTGAATTAATAATAGACGAGGGGCATTTCAAAAGTTCTGGCAACTGATTAAAAAAAATAACCGTTTTATGGAAATTATTGAATTTGTTATTATTGGAAAAATCAGAAAATATATACATTTTGTGATGTCACTTTATAATTTTTATGACCTAACTTCTCTGAAAATGACGTCAAAATATAGAATGTTCAACATACTGACCATAAAAATGACGTAGTTCAAAAGACATAATATGATCAAATCAAAAAATTCTTTAAAACAAGATGTGTTTGTAAAACTCTGATGCCCCCGCATGGCAACATATCAAAGATTAAGCTTTTCTTAAATGCAAATTTAATTAATTGGTACCAAAAGTAGGGTATTCTCACTGGAAAAAAATTGTGAAATTTAAAAGTAAGCTAATGCTAAAGTTTTTTAATAAGTACAAAAATCTCCAAGGTCAAAAGGTCAATGTAATTAGTATCAAATGAAAGGTCTTGCCAAATAAAATACTTATGTAGAGCATGAAAGCCCTAGCCCTAACCGTTCAGAAGTTATGGTCAACGTTCAATTTCTTAAAAAGTAGGTCAGACTCCAAGGTCAAGGTCAAAGGGTCAAAGTTATTGTTATCAAATGAAAGGTCTTGTCATAAGGATTAAATATGTAAAGTTTGAAAGCACTAGCAATAACTCTTTAGAAGTTATGGTCAAAGTTTGTTTTTTAAAGTAGATCAATCTCAAAGGTCAAGGTCAAAGGGTCAAAGTTCTTGGTATCTAGTGAAGGGTCTTTTCACATGGATTACATAAATGAAGTATAAAAGCCCTATCCCTTACCGTTCAAAAGTTATGGCCAAGGTTAAAGTTTTTTCACAAGTATAGAAATCAACAAGGTCAAGGTCAAAGGGTCAAGGTTGTTGGTATCCTGTGAAAGATCTTTTAACAAACATTATATATGTGAAGTATAAATGTTCTGATGTCTACTGTTCAACAGATATGGCCAAAATAATATTTTAAAATTTTCACGTTAAAGTGGGTCAAACTCCAAGGTCAAGGTCAAAAGGTCAAATTTGGTGGTACCCTAAGAAAGGTCTTGTCACAAGGAAGACACATATGAAATATGACAGTCATAGCTCCACTAAATCAAAAGTTATGGGCAAGGTTAAAGTTTTTGCGGACAAACAGACAAACAGAGAGACAGACAGAGAGACAGACAGACAGACAGACAGACAGACAGACAGACGGACACGACAAAAACTATATACCCCCGAAACTTTGTTTCCGGGGGAATAAAAACTAAAAAAGTTTTGCTCATTATTTGGACGCTAGCTAACGGATGGATATGCCATTTGGTGGAATGTTTATATAGACTACAATCTGTCATATGGTGTTCTATTTCTATTTTCTTGTTCTTGAATGGTTTTAGCGAGTGTCAAACTAAGCATTTTTTTATCCAATCTTGCTTAAACTACATGTATTGCGTAAAAGAGATCTAACTGTGAGAAAAAGACGAAGTTGACAATCAAAGAAAAATAGGCGATCGTGTTACAAAATTTGATGGCATAAATTCGTCAGGTGTTTTGTCCAGATTTGTGGGATCGATGACGGCTCAAGAGAAGTTTAGTTTAGTATGCCCCATATATTCTCGTAAAATCCAAAATGGATGCATGGAAAATAAATAAGATTTTAAATGTCTGAGTGTGTAACTTATGTTCATTTTTTGGATTCAAAAGTCCAAAGCAGTAGTGAGTTTTCTGACGCCAAAGCTGAATTAATATGAAAAAAATAGGAATAGAATCAAGTCAGGGATAAGATTTATAAAAATCATTACAATTTATCTAAATGGCTGGAAACCTATCGTTTTTTAACCTTAAAGATGTTTGTTGTTCAATTTGCAATCAGAAAATGCATTGCTGGTATTCCAATTCGCTTTTTCTGCAAAAATATTAGAGATTTGACAATTTTCTCCATATTCATGTAATATAATTAGTTTTAATTTTTAACTTTCAAGAAATACTGTGGATAAATTTACAGAACTTTGCGGATTCAGAGATACTTTTATGAGTAATTTTGATACACTGTAACTTAACTGCTAATTTTATAAATCTGAGGTTCGGACTAACTTAAATTTTTTTGTTCATTGCAACTCTTTTTCACAAATAAATGGACGCTTTTGTGAACATGGAAAATCATTCCAAGTCCCGTTAAGAAAATGTGCCATAAGAACACAATCCTCGTTGCCAGTATTGTTTGGTTCCCCTGGGTACCAGTTTTGGTAAGTTTTATCAAGAGGCGTTTTACTATGGCTCCAGATGAAGCGGCCCTCAGTTTCTCTATCATTAGCTCCGATCCATGCAACAGAAATCCATGTATTTTCCTTCGCTGTAAAAATTAAGAAAAACAAGTTTTATTTACACTTTTAAAAGAACAAAATGCTTCTAAACATTTCCATACCTAAGTTAAGCTTTCATAGTGTTTTCATTTATCTAAAGTGTTCAATATTTATGCCCCTGCAATCGAAGATTCAATGGTATATAGTTTTTTAGCCTTTGTTTCCATCTATTTGTTATCAAAAACTTGAATCATATTTTACATGTCAATTTCGTGTGCCTTTATTTGAGTACTCACAAATTTGACTTCTGGACTTTGACATCAAAATTTTGACCAAATTTTGCAATATACAATTTTAACCTTAACTATAACCTGTGAATGGTAAGTATTATGGCCATTCTTCCTTTGTGTTTAAATTCCACACCATTTCAATTATATTAATATTTTGACCCTATGGGCTTAACATTTGAGTTTAACTCGGTAGCCTAGTGGTTAAGGTGCCGGACTCCACACCAAA
The DNA here is from genome assembly GCF_032062105.1 of Saccostrea cuccullata. NCBI lineage: Eukaryota > Metazoa > Mollusca > Bivalvia > Ostreida > Ostreidae > Saccostrea > Saccostrea cuccullata. The sequence continues at coordinate 111,201 of NW_026938223.1, forward strand.
AGGTTGTGAATTTCATCACTCTTCCCAAGTGTTAAAGGGGTACCAAGCTATAGACAGTGAAAGATATTGACAGAATGTCAGTGTTCTAGCGCCTTAACGGCAGCTTGCACTGAGACAGATTCTGGATTGTTATGGTCTGCTGTTGTAATAATGTATTGTAAAGAGCCTTGAGTAGCATTTGTGCTAGAAAGACGCTTTATTATCATGATTATTATTATCATTACTTTAAGCTAAACTTTAACCTTGAAGTGAACATGTGAACGTGAAAGTATCAGTGCCTTCAAATTTCAGAACTGCCTTCCATTTGTCGAGGCCTTGTTTGGATACTAAAAATTGGACCTATTAACGTTGACCAGGGAGTTTTGCCTAGTCTGATAAACTTTCATTTGGCAAATACTTTTAAAAATAGATGGTAGGGCTTCGATATTTCACATATGTATTTCTTATCTATTCCCCTAGATACCTTTAATTTGACCTCGGAGTTTGACCACATTAAAAAAAATTAACTTTGACCATAATATTTTAATGCTAATAGTGTGAACTGTCAAACTTCACAGGTTAATTCATTGAATAAATTCTAATTGGGAAACATTTCTCATCTCTTGATCTTGGAGTTTGACTAACATTTGAAAAAACTTCAACTTTTGGCTAAAGCTGTCATATGGGAGAATCCGTTTTAAAAAAACACATCTTGCTTTGACCGAGAATATGTACAGATATAAAATGTCTTCTCCACTTCACTACAATTGCGTCTTGTTTTTCATGCATTGCACAACTGAAAGGCAACTTCAGGGAAAATAATGATGTCAATCATATTGTGGCGAAGTAAATACAAAATAAACGGTATCATTTTTTTTTCTAACTAATAGAATGACTACGCAAATCAGAATGATAATAATAAAGTATTATATTCTTACTAGTCTTTCCAAAGAAGGGATTCATTAACTTCTGTGTTATCCAAATATTTTCGCTCTCTGAGTTTATTTCTGTCAAATATGCCTGAAATTCTCCACATTTCTCCTGTTAATGACAATTATATTTAAGAGAAATTCACCATAAATAATATATGGACTCGACTTTTGATTTAAAAAAAATTACCTTGGCCTCCTGCCAAGAGAGCTGCGCTCCTTGGAGTAAATAGATGTGGTCCTCGAAAATATTTCCTTCTGTGAAAGATGGTGAATAAAAACAAAACCCGATAAATTAAAAATACATATATAAAACTCTGATCAATCTTTTGATAACTTCCCAGTACAAATCTTTGTAGAGGGCATCAAAGGTGGATAGCATTACCAGAATTTTCAAGAGGTTGGATCGGTTGCTATGAAGTGCATAAGATCCCTGTCGACCGGTTGCTTCCAAATGAATCCAATAATCGACGGTATAGAGGGAATATCCCGCGGCCAAATTTACACTGTAGCTTTCAATATGTATTGAAGAAGGGAACTACTATCATCTCAATTGTTATTTGAAGCCAATAATGTTAATGGAAAGATCGCAATCTGCAGCTGAAATTTACTGAGTGGAGCGGTAAACGGATGGTTGCAACCATAATATCAAAAAGAACTGTCGAAAATAACAATTGAAAAGGAAAAAATCCCATTCTTAAAAGTATTCGCTATCGTAAATATTCATTAAACAGTTTCCAACACCAGTTTCTAAGCCAATCATGTATTTTTCGAAATAAATGTATTTCAAAATGAAAACAATTCATTGACAAATTGTACTCATTCACAACGTCATTATTGCTACTATGGAATTAAGGAAACACTGACTTTAATCCAGTTTGTTAAAATCTATATAATATCAAGTTATTTGTAAAAAGACTATATCCTTTAAGAAAATGATTGGACCCAAAGCATACCATTGATTCTCGAATATATTTGAAACATAAAGCACTATGGTCGATTGATTGATTGACTGATTGATTATATGTTGTTTAAAGTCCCTGTGGAGAATTGTTCACTCATATTTAAAGCAATGGAAGATTTTAGTGGAGTGAAATGATAAAAAGAAAGCAGCTGACATTTGAATTGAACATGTCCTTCATAAAAAACAAAAAAAATGTCAATTGATGTTTTAAACCCGTCTTTCTCTATTAAAAAAGGTTGTCATAGGAAAAGGCAATTGATTCCAAAGTACCAGGAAACAATATGAATATTTAGACTGGTATAAAACGAGGCCGGCCGAAAATTCCATATTTCAATATTTTTTTTTTCATATGCAACGATCTTTTGTTAACAAATGCAGTTTTTGACGTTATTTTTCATTGATATTTAAAATGAATAATGTACTACCACATCTTAAATCCGTTATCCATTTCCCGCTTGAACCACACGTCATGATTCCCGACCCGGTTTGATAAAACTCTTTGTAACACTTAATATGAATTCTTCGAAGGATCCCAATGCCGTCCCACCTGTCTGAGCTATTTATATCAGCCCCTTCCACATCGGGCAAGCCACAGTCTGCAAGGTATGAAATAAAAACAGATTAAAAATATTTTTCATTAAATAATTTTTTTTCGAAACATGGCTGAAGGAAGCGGGGAATGGGGGAAAGGGGGCCGTTGCTTCCAGATAGTTTGTTTATAAACTTTTAGGCAATTTTTTGACAAATAACCTGACACAGTGATGTTAACGTTAACAGTCCATTTTTGGAAACTAATTTATGGTCGATACAAAGAATTAGAAAGCAAATATTTGTTCACGTTATCCATAACAGCTGGAATATATATTGCCTGACTTTTCAAAAAAAAAAAATCATTAACGTTTTATTAACAATTGACACAGGCATTCTTTGCTTGGCTGACATTGTTTTAATTAACGTTTCTCTAGTCCTAGTTTTAACCGATCAAAAGTTATAGTCAAGGATAACGTTTTAAATAGTGGGTCAAACTCTAAGGTCAAGAATGCTTATACCCACCTAAAGGTAATGTCACAATGAATTTAATTATGAAGTATGAAAGCCCTAGCATTACAGGTTCAAAAGTTATCACTAAGGTTTAGTGCGATACTTTATGTAAAAGTGGACCTTAAGATCTTACTCTCAAGGTCAAGGTCGAATTTGGTGGTACCCAAAGATAGGTATTGCCATATACACCTGTAAAATATGATATCCATAGTGACATCCTCATTAAGTAAACATTTTTTGCAGACAGGCAGATAGCTAGACAGACGAACGGACGGACGGACAAGCCAAAACTATATCCCTACCTCCGAATCTTCCATCACGAGGGCAAAATGACACACAAGAGGAAATATTAAAAGACATTTAATATAATCCATCTTTGTATAACTATCTTTGGCATCCATTCGATCTTTGCCGTTACAGTAATATCATTGCAATAAAATAAACCCAAGACAGAACTTATTAGGTATTAAAAAGTCAAATTAACTTCATCAAAGTTAAAAGAATCAATTTTTATGCAATTTTGTTTTTTATTTTTTGAATACGATTTTTCCTCGACATTTGAAGTACATTCTTAAAGAGATCGGAAAGTGCAAACTATCCATTCAGTATAATAATAATAATAATAATAATAATAATAATGCTTTATTTAAAGAAGGTAACCCGATTAGTACAAAGTACCATTCTTCCCAGGGGCCTTCTACATTTCAAACAATATACATAAAATGGTACAATCAAACATATATACAATGTACATGAAAATGATAAGCTCATTTTATAGTTTCATAATCGAATGTAGAATACAAATTAATGAAAATATAGGACAATTAATAAGTCAATGTACAAAGTTTAAAAGACATAGTTAATAACAATAAAAAGGACATCTATTATAATAAAATTACAGACGTTGGCTAATTATAACTTTTCCAAATTCTTTCTAAAAACAGGTAAAGATGGCGATAATTTAACATGTAACGGTAGACTATTCCATAAATGTACACCAGAATATTGTAAAGAGTTTGTAAATAAGATTGTTCGATGCTTTGGTAATCGAAGATTATAATTAAATTCTGAACGCAATGAGTATGATTCAGAACTGTGAAAAATAAAAAGATTCTGGATATATTCTGGGCTCATACCATAAAAAGTTTTATATAATAAAATACATTTATGAAACGTAACTAACTCAAAAACATTTAACCATCCTAGTTTTTCAAACAAAGGCTTAGATGGTTAGTCAGGTGCTGCATCAAGAATAATTCTAGCAGCCCGTTTCTGAAGCTTATGAATTCTCTCAATGTTACATTTGGACGTATTACCCCAGACTGTGAGACAATAGTTTATTGTAGGCAAGATGTATGCATTATAGAAAAGTTTTCTTGTACTTAATGGAAGAAATTTCTTAATTTTACGGAGCGTAAATAATTTGTATCTCAGGGATTTACAAACTGCATCAACATGACAATTATACTGAAGAGATTGATCTATCTGAATACCTAGGAGTTTTTCAACTTCAACATTTTCCAAGTTTTTGCCAGAAATTTTTGCATCAAGTACTGGGTTATTTAATCTTGATCTTTTTTGTTGTGTACACATAAGCATGCATTTTGATTTGTCTGTGTTCAGTATCATTTGATTCTGGAAACACCAGTTTTCAATTTCACGTAAATCAGAATTTAAATGTGTTTTAATATTATGTACATTGCTGTTAGGTAAATGCAGAGTTGTATCGTCCGCAAACATATCAATATTAGAGTAATTTACACATAAAGGAAGATCATTTATATACAATAAAAATAGGAGTGGGCCTAAAATGGATCCCTGTGGCACCCCTGCTGTGATAGGTAAAATATCGGAAGAACATGCGTCAATTTTTACACTTTGCTTCCTTTCGTTTAAATATGATTGGAACCACTTGATTGTTAGTGAATCAAAATTATAATGTCGTAATTTCTCTATTAAGATATCATGACTGACTAAATCAAACGCTTTACTAAAATCTAGAAAAGCTATGCCAATTAAATTACCTTAGTCCATTTCATGCAACCAGTTATCGGTAAGTTTGGTTAGTGCTGTTTGGCAAGAGTGGAATTCCCTAAAACCAGACTGTGAGCTCATAATGAGGTCAAAAGCTCTCGTAAATTCACGTACTTGATGAGCAATATGCTTTTCAAAAATTTTTGACAAGGTTGGTAGGATAGATATTGGACGGTAATTACTGGGATCACTTTTATCGCCTTTCTTATATATGGGGGTGACTTTAGCATGTTTCAGCTGGGAAGGGAAGATGCCATTAGTAATGCTAGTATTAGAGGAATGAGAGCACCAAATCCCCGGATGAACACATGGCTTTATTTGTGATGGAATGGTGAAAAATGAACTGAAGGGGTAGGTATTATGCCATTGGCTGAAATCAGGTATGTTATTGTTTTCATTTTAAAGTAAAATTAATGACGTTTGAAATAAATGATGGGAAGAGTAAATATTACAGAAACTATAGAATTACCAGGGAAGATTTTAAGAGTGTGTGATGATTTTTGATGTAGCGTGTTATTTACTGCTGATTGCTATCAGATGTACAAAACTGCAATTTTGACCTACAAACGCCATGGGACCATATAAATATATATATATATATATATATATATATATATATATATATATATATATATATATATATATATATATATATATATATATATATGTTGGGGCCGTTTCAAAGATCATTTTGAACATGATCTTCTCAACTGTGGATATTTGACCCCACCTTTGCCAATTTTATAAGATTCAAACTATACATTGTATACTTTCTGTATTTAAATGTTAAATTCTGGATTTTGTTTTGTATGAAGAAAACTGTATATACATGTTTTACAATTTTTTCGGCAAACAGTAGTTAATATAGAGTTTGTGTTCTGTTATTATTATACATGTATGTAAGAAATATTTTATAGGTGTAAAGAACAACTGTCCATTTTGTTTGTAACCTTTGATGCTTATTTTAACAACAATTTTGCAACCTTTATTTTGATCAATAAAATTCAACTTCAATATACATTTGTCTTTTGTCCTTTTTCATGGCATTTTTTGGAAAAGAGGAGGCATAAATATACATATATCAGTATTCTTTGTTAAGGTTTAGAACGAAGTTTTAAATGATAGGAAGGATTTTTTTTTCTGAAATTGTCACATAAAGTAAAGTACTGAGTGGGCTTAAGGTTTCTACTGGGTTGTATGGGTAAATAATTGGTGCTCTTTCCCCTAGACTTTGTAAAAATGATTCAAGAAATTACTGCCTATTAAGAAAAGTATATTATGCATCAACAATCAATGGAAATGTGGGATATATGCATAACTGGAAATGAAATAAAATTGTAAATTTAGATTTTAAAAATAATGATAAACACACAAAAATTACATGATTATACCTCTACTAAGTTTTTTTTTCTGGATAAAAGTAATTCTCTAGAAATCTCTGTAAATGAACTAATCCCCTCACGTTAGTCAAATGAGCTAATCCCTGCTTCGGAAGCTTATTCCCCGGTTATCCGTACTCCTCTAAATTTTACTGTTGTATCGGTCTAATATGTTAATGAACTAATGCCCTTACGTTAGTCCGAAAACTAACCCCGGTCATTAGTAATCCTATTTTTTAAAAAACTTTTGTATCGGTATGATAAAACAGTTAAAAAGTATATCATTGAGAGGGTAATCAAGACTCCAGTTCCTCTCGAACAGGACTATTTCCTCGGATGCGCCTCCGGAAATAGTCTTGGCCTTTGGGATATACTTTAACTGTAATTTCAATTGACCCCGCCCAGGACGTCAAATGCAAGGGCAGTTGCTCGAGATTTACTTGCATATTTAAATTGGCCTCCTTAGCTTCAAATAAAAAGACAGATGCATGAGAATTACAAGCATGTTAGACCTCTGTAGCTTATGACCTATTTCTTGGCGAAATTTACATTTCGGTACAACTATCTAGACATCAACTGTACTTTCTGTCAAAGAAAAACCAGAGAGGAAAATAGAAATGGAAATATTAAAACATATCCATGTTATTTACCTGATAAAATGCATCCAAATTTCCCAAATGGTAATGGCTTACATTTCTGGTTATCAGGGCAATTTGCATTCATACATGCTCCTGTGATATTCTGTATATAGAAAATAATTAAATGTGGTGATTACAATTTAAGGTATTGATTTTTTTTTCAGTTTTTTTTATAATATGAAGAACAAAAATATATTTGTTCTCAATATGTGTTTTTTTTTTCAAATCAAAACAAAACATATCATTAGATGAATTTCCAAAGGTCCATTTAAGACAGAAAATTGTGTTCA